>NC_133335.1:3745502-3950005 GCF_042186555.1 Aquarana catesbeiana
CAATATTGACATTCGGTACATTTTTCATTTTGCATGAAATACCTGATAATCGTCTCTTGTTTTATTTTATACCGCATGTGATAATTTATGCAAATGAGTCACGTGACCGCGTTATCGCATGCGGTAATCTTTAGTGAATTGACCCCAATGAGAGCAACAAATACAATCATTCATCATCAATCATTCAATCAATAAACAATGATTGCTGCCCTTCGCCCGGCGCTCCTCCATGGTGAACTCTGTGTGAACGGATTGGGGGACTCAGGTGCGCTGTATTAGCCCCACCCTCTGACAAAAATGGACTCATCCAATCAGTGAGAAGTTTGTAATAAACAGAGACGAGATGCGGTCATATTGTGTGTGGATGTGGAATTGATGCCCCTGTTGTGTTCTTTGTCAGGTTCTACGCGGCGGAGATATCGGTGGGATTGTTCTTCCTGCACAAGAAAGGGATTGTGTACAGGTGAGTGTGGAACTTCCACTAGGAGAAAAGAAGACCGGTTTGCTTTCCAGCTGTGAAAAGGATTCTTTACTGTAATAGCAAGGAGAGGAGAGAGAGGAGAAATGTCTTTCACAAGGACTGCTAGTAGCAGATGTGGCAGATTGGTTCTCCTCTGGGTCAGATGGTCTTCAACATAAATGGTGACTTGTGATGCTAAGAGAATGTTTTCTATCGCAAATTACCTGGGGGGAGACCAGTGCTGTGGCCCAGAATAATCCCCTATATCAGGGGTCTCCAAACCTTCCAAACAAAGGGCCAGTTTACCGCTGTTCATATTTTGGAGGGCCGGACAATGTTTGTGGTTAGTAAGAGGAGGAATAGTGCCCCATTTTGGTGTCAGTGGGAGGGATAGTGTCCCATCATTGGTGTCAGTGGGAGGAATAGTGCCCCATCATTGGTGTCAGTGGGAGGAATAGTGCCCCATCATTGGTGTCAGTGGGAGGAATAGTGCCCAATCATTGGTGTCAGTGGAAGGAATAGTGCCCCATCATTGGTGTCAGTGGGAGGAATAGTGCCCCATCATTGGTGTCAGTGGGAGGAATAGTGTCCCATCATTGGTGTCAGTGGGAGGAATAGAGCCCCATCATTGGTATCAGTGGAAGGAATAGTGTCCCATCATTGGTGTCACTGGGAGGAATAGTGCCCCATCGTTTGTGTCACTGGGAGGAATAGTGCCCCACTGTTTGTGTCACTGGGAGGAATAGTGCCCCATTGTTGGCATTGGGGGGAGGGGAGAAATAGTGCCCCATTGTTGGTGTTGGTGGAGGGAATAGAGCCCCATTGTTGGTGTCAGTGGAGGAATAGTGTCCCATCATTGGTGTCAGTAGGAGGAATGATGCCTCATGTGTGTTAGTGGGATGAATAGTGCCTCAAGGGGCAGATAAAGGCAAGAAAAGGGCCACAATTTGGGGTCCAGTGCTCTAATGCAATGAAGCCAGCTACTTAGTAAAATCTAATTGCAACAGTTCTTAACTGACCGCTTTCCAGGATACAGCAGTAACAACTAATGCGTTTTGGCCGAAGAAATACTTGAGTAAGGCTTTGGCTGAAACGCGTTAGCTTGTTACTGCTGTATCTTGCCATGTAGTAAAGAATTGTTGCAGTGGATGGTTCTCATCAAATGAATCTTGGCTGTGGGACGACACAAAGTGGGGGAAGTTGGACACACCAGGTTAGAGGAGTCTGCCTGAACAGAAGGGACCAAGTGCCAGGCAATCAACTCAGAAGTCCATATCTTCTTTATTATTGAGAGTTAATTCACATCCAGTTAAAAGAAAGTATTCCACGTGTTTTGAGGGCCAAAGTATCCCCCTTCATCAGGGCTCAGATTTGGTTGTTAGAGTTCCAATATGGACTGTGGTATAACCTCCTATAGGGAAAGCGGGGGTGTAGAACCCATTGGCTGTATAGTGGCATTTCCTTTTAGCATGTCTTTCCAGGAGGTCATACCTCTGTTGCTATGTATTGCTATTTTAGTGATTATTTTATAGCATGAATATATGGAACGATACATTTTATTCACCATATATTGTTTTTAGAAGCTGGGCTTCCTCTGTTCATATGCTAATGAACTTGTTTTGCAGGTTCGTGGCTAATGAACTTGTTTCGCAGGTTCATGTGCTAATGAACTTGTTTCGCAGGTTAATGGAACAGGAAATTATGTTGGCAAGAAGTGGGGGGAGGGAACAAAGCACTTCCATCTTGGAACTCTTAACAACTAAGTCTGAACCCCAAAGAGGGGGCTCTTTGGCCCCCAAAACACGTTGGATACTTTCTTTCCACTAGATGTGACTTTACTGTCAATGTGAAAAGATACATAGACTTTTAAATTGATTGGTGTTTGGTCCCTTCTGTTCAAGCAATAAATACCTGGCAAAGGGTCTAACCCCACCAGTCAAACCTAAAAAGAATGTTTATCCTGGAGTTGGTGATGCAGCTTCCTTTTCCAATGATATGTCACTATACAGAAGGGGGTCACTGAGGCCCCTGTAATAAAGAGTAGAAGAAGCACTGATTGGCTGTCCTCCCTCCACAGGGATCTGAAGTTAGATAACGTCATGTTGGATGCTGAAGGTCACATAAAGATCGCGGATTTTGGAATGTGTAAGGAGCACATGGTGGATGGTGTGTCAACCCGAACTTTCTGTGGGACCCCGGACTATATCGCCCCCGAGGTAACCGCCCCCCCCCCCCAACCAGCCTATTGTGTGCACACTGCATGTGACTGTCAGTATTCACTACATATCACACTTTTCTCTCTACATGGGTAAATCAGACGTGGAGACATGTCCACTGATTAGCCCTAAACTAGTGCTGTCACCACACCTTCCACATCTGGGAGTATATTGTGTTTTCTTACACTGGGGGGGGCTGTGCTGGTGATGACGGGGGAATCATTATTAACATTGGGGGATCATAGGGACCTGTCCAGTCACGTGTCTCCATACTATGTACTAGGAATGCACCGATATATCGGCCACTGAAAGTTGTCAGGGCTTCGCCGATAGAAAAAAAAAAATGTGCCCATAATGGAATGCTGCGTCCCATTGACTTCAATGCAAAAAGGTCCCATAGTGACTTCAATGCAAAATTGTGTCCATTGACTTCAATGCAAAATTGTGTCCCATTGACTTCAATACAAAATCGCCTGCCATGGAGTTCAATGCAAAAATGCCCCCTAGTGACTTTAAAACAAAATCGCATCCCATTGACTTCAATGCAAAATCTCATACCCATGGACTTCAATACAAAAATGGCCCTTGGTGACTTCAATGCAAAAACACCCCCTAGTGACTTCAATGCAAACCCCCCCCCCCCCTTCCCAGTGACTTCACTGCAACCCCCCCTAGTGACTTCAGTTCAAATCCCCCCCAGTGACTTCAGTGCAACCCCCCCCCCCCAGTGACTTCAATGCAAAAACGCCCCCTAGTGACTTCAATGCAAACCCCCCCTTCCCAGTGACTTCAATGCAAACCCCCCTAGTGACTTCAGTTCAACCCCCCCCCCCCCCCCCGTGACTTCAGTTCAACCCCCCCTCCCCCAGTGACTTCAATGCAAAAACACCCCCTAGTGACTTCAGTTCATCCCCCCCCCCCTAGTGACTTCAATGCAAACCCCCCTCCCCAGTGACTTCAATGCAAACCCCCCCCCCCCATTGACTTCAGTTTAACCCCCCTAGTGACTTCAATGCAAACCCCCCTAGTGACTCCAATGCAACCCCCCCCCCACCCCAGTGGCTTCAATGCAAAAACCCTCCCTAGTGACTTCAATGCAAAATCGCATCCCATTGACTACATTTTTAATTAAAGAAAAGAAAAAAAAACTGTCGGTGCATTCTCATTTCTGTTTTCAGTTTTGGCACCAGAATTTTCATTTTTCATACTGGGTACCCCAGTGTCTGAACCCACCCTGGGTACCCCACTATCTGAACCCACCCTGGGTACCCCACTGTCTGAACCCACCCTGGGTACCTCACTGTCTGAACCCACCCTGGGTACCCCACTATCTGAACCCACCCTGGGTACCCCAGTGTCTGAACCCACCCTGGTACCCCACTATCTGAACCCACCCTGGGTACCCCAGTGTCTGAACCTACCCTGGGTACCCCACTGTCTGAACCTACCCTGGGTACCCCACTGTCTGAACCTACCCTGGGTACCCCACTGTCTGAACCTACCCTGGGTACCCCACTGTCTGAACCTACCCTGGGTACCCCACTGTCTGAACCCACCCTGGGTACCCCACTATCTGAACCCACCCTGGGTACCCCAGTGTCTGAACCCACCCTGGGTACCCCACTATCTGAACCCACCCTGGGTACCCCACTGTCTGAACCCACCCTGGGTACCCCCACTATCTGAACCCACCCTGGGTACCCCAGTGTCTGAACCCACCCTGGGTACCCCACTATCTGAACCCACCCTGGGTACCCCACTGTCTGAACCCACCCTGGGTACCCCACTATCTGAACCCACCCTGGGTACCCCACTGTCTGAACCCACCCTGGGTACCCCACTATCTGAACCCACCCTGGGTACCCCAGTGTCTGAACCCACCCTGGGTACCCCACTGTCTGAACCCACCCTGGGTACCCCACTGTCTGAACCCACCCTGGGTACCCCACTGTCTGAACCCACCCTGGGTACCCCACTGTCTGAACCTACCCTGGGTACCCCACTGTCTGAACCCACCCTGGGTACCCCACTGTCTGAACCCACCCTGGGTACCCCACTGTCTGAACCCACCTGGGTACCCCACTATCTGAACCCACCCTGGGTACCCCACTGTCTGAACCCACCCTGGGTACCTCACTGTCTGAACCCACCCTGGGTACCCCACTATCTGAACCCACCCTGGGTACCCCACTATCTGAACCCACCCTGGGTACCCCAGTGTCTGAACCCACCCTGGGTACCCCACTATCTGAACCCACCCTGGGTACCCCAGTGTCTGAACCTACCCTGGGTACCCCACTGTCTGAACCTACCCTGGGTACCCCACTGTCTGAACCTACCCTGGGTACCCCACTGTCTGAACCTACCCTGGGTACCCCACTGTCTGAACCTACCCTGGGTACCCCACTGTCTGAACCCACCCTGGGTACCCCACTATCTGAACCCACCCTGGGTACCCCAGTGTCTGAACCCACCCTGGGTACCCCACTATCTGAACCCACCCTGGGTACCCCACTGTCTGAACCCACCCTGGGTACCCCACTATCTGAACCCACCCTGGGTACCCCAGTGTCTGAACCCACCCTGGGTACCCCACTATCTGAACCCACCCTGGGTACCCCACTGTCTGAACCCACCCTGGGTACCCCACTATCTGAACCCACCCTGGGTACCCCACTGTCTGAACCCACCCTGGGTACCCCACTATCTGAACCCACCCTGGGTACCCCAGTGTCTGAACCCACCCTGGGTACCCCACTGTCTGAACCCACCCTGGGTACCCCACTGTCTGAACCCACCCTGGGTACCCCACTGTCTGAACCCACCCTGGGTACCCCACTGTCTGAACCTACCCTGGGTACCCCACTGTCTGAACCTACCCTGGGTACCCCACTGTCTGAACCTACCCTGGGTACCCCACTGTCTGAACCCACCCTGGGTACCCCACTATCTGAACCCACCCTGGGTACCCCACTATCTGAACCCACCCTGGGTACCCCACTGTCTGAACCCACCCTGGGTACCCCACTGTCTGAACCCACCCTGGGTACCCCACTGTCTGAACCCACCCTGGGTACCCCACTGTCTGAACCCACCCTGGGTACCCCACTGTCTGAACCCACCCTGGGTACCCCAGTGTCTGAACCCACCCTGGGTACCCCACTATCTGAACCCACCCTGGGTACCCCACTGTCTGAACCCACCCTGGGTACCCCACTATCTGAACCCACCCTGGGTACCCCACTATCTGAACCCACCCTGGGTACCCCACTGTCTGAACCTACCCTGGGTACCCCACTGTCTGAACCTACCCTGGGTACCCCACTGTCTGAACCTACCCTGGGTACCCCACTGTCTGAACCTACCCTGGGTACCCCACTGTCTGAACACACCCCGGAGTCCATCCACGTTTTTGGGAGTTTTAGATGTGTTCTGCCTGCTCTGTAGGGGCCCCGGAGCCTGCATTCTGCCTGCTCTGTAGGGGCCCCGGAGCCTGCGTTCTGCCCGCTCTGTACGGGCCCCGGAGCCTGCGTTCTGCCTGCTCTGTAGGGGCCCCGGAGCCTGCGTTCTGCCCGCTCTGTACGGGCCCGGGAGCCTGTGTTCTGCCCGCTCTGTACGGGCCCCGGAGCCTGCGTTCTGCCTGCTCTGTATGGGTCCCGGACCCTGCGTTCTGCCTGCTCTGTACGGACCCCGGAGCCTGTGTTCTGCCTGCTCTGTAGGGGCCCCGGAGCCTGCGTTCTGCCCGCTCTGTACGGGCCCGGGAGCCTGTGTTCTGCCTGCTCTGTATGGGTCCCGGAGCCTGCGTTCTGCCTGCTTTGTAGGGGCCCCGGAGCCTGCGTTCTGCCCGCTCTGTACGGGCCCGGGAGCCTGTGTTCTGCCTGCTTTGTAGGGGCCCCGGAGCCTGCGTTCTGCCCGCTCTGTACGGGCCCGGGAGCCTGTGTTCTGCCTGCTTTGTAGGGGCCCCGGAGCCTGCGTTCTGCCCGCTCTGTACGGGCCCGGGAGCCTGCGTTCTGCCCGCTCTGTACGGGCCCGGGAGCCTGCGTTCTGCCCGCTCTGTACGGGCCCGGGAGCCTGTGTTCTGCCTGCTTTGTAGGGGCCCCGGAGCCTGCGTTCTGCCCGCTCTGTACGGGCCCGGGAGCCTGTGTTCTGCCTGCTTTGTAGGGGCCCCGGAGCCTGCGTTCTGCCCGCTCTGTACGGGCCCGGGAGCCTGTGTTCTGCCTGCTCTGTATGGGTCCCGGAGCCTGCTTTCTGCCTGCTTTGTAGGGGCCCCGGAGCCTGCGTTCTGCCCGCTCTGTACGGGCCCGGGAGCCTGCGTTCTGCCCGCTCTGTACGGGCCCTGGAGCCTGCGTTCTGCCCGCTCTGTAGGGCCCTGGAGCCTGCGTTCTGCCCGCTCTGTACGGGCCCCGGAGCCTGCGTTCTGCCCGCTCTGTACGGGCCCCGGAGCCTGCGTTCTGCCCGCTCTGTACGGGCCCCGGAGCCTGCGTTCTGCCCGCTCTGTATTTCAGCTCATGAGCTCCTCTTTATTGCAGTCGGTGCCGTTATCTGATCCCTCGGGAAGATCTCTGCTATTAATCATTGAGTGTCACCGTCACCTATAATAGATCCTTCAGTGGGGGAGGAACCTCTCTGGAGATTGGGGGGGGGGGGTTCTATTAATGTAGAGGGGGGTCAGAGAGCTTCCCTGTGCTCTGGGGGTCCCTCGTCAGAGGCGCCTGTCATACGGCTGCTGTCTAATTACTTTACTGGGCGGTGCAGGCTGTGCTCAGGGTCTGTACATCTCTTTGGTGGGGGGGACTGGTGGGTGTGGGGGGGGGACTGGTGGGTGGGGGGGGGGGGGTTGATCACTACACAGGAGAAGGTAATGAAGATTGATTTCTAGGTACATCTCCCTCCCAACCTTCTTTTCTAGGTAACAATGTATCTGTTTGGTTCCTTTTCTGATACTAAAAGAATCCGGATCTCCTGTGAACCTTCCAATGTAAAGGCAGATAGGTGATGATCTGATCAGAATATATGGGGGGTCTTCTCCAGATGTCAGAGAGGGGGGGATACAGGGATCCGGTAAGGTGGAATTATTTACCGGCTGCCATGACATGCGCCAAATACGGCTCTTATTGGGTGAAACAATCTTCACTCTCCTATCCACTCACCCGACAGTTAATTAGGTCCCCCTTACTAGTAGGGATGGACATGGTCAGCAACAATACTCAGGTAGGCCATGGTGATTAAACCCCATCCCCCACACCATTACACCCCACCACCAGCCTGAAATGGAGATATCCCATCCCCCACACCATTACACCCCCACCACCAGCCTGAACCGGTGATATCCCATCCCCCACACCATTACACCTCCACCACCAGCCTGAACCGGTGATATTCCATCCCCCCCACCATTACACCCCCACCACCAGCCTGAACCAGTGATATCCCATCCTCCACACCATTACACCCCCCACCACCAGCCTGAACCAGTGATATCCCATCCCCCACACCATTACACCCCCACCACCAGCCTGAACCGGTGATATCCCATCCCCCACACCATTACACCCCCACCACCAGCCTGAACCGGTGATATCCCATCCCCCACACCATTACACCCCACCACCAGCCTGAACCGGTGATACCCCATCCCCCACACCATTACACCCCCACCACCAGCCTGAACCGGTGATATCCCATCCCCCACACCATTACACCTCCACCACCAGCCTGAACCGGTGATATCCCATCCCCCACACCATTACACCCCCACCACCAGCCTGAACCGGTGATACCCCATCCCCCACACCATTACACCCCCACCACCAGCCTGAACCGGTGATATCCCATCCCCCACACCATTACATCCCCACCACCAGCCTGAACCGGTGATACCCCATCCCCCACACCATTACACCCCCCACCACCAGCCTGAACCGGTGATATCCCATCCCCCACACCATTACACCCCCACCACCAGCCTGAACCGGTGATACCCCATCCCCCACACCATTACACCTCCACCACCAGCCTGAACCGGTGATATCCCATCCCCCACACCATTACACCCCCACCACCAGCCTGAACCGGTGATACCCCATCCCCCACACCATTACACCTCCACCACCAGCCTGAACCGGTGATACCCCATCCCCCACACCATTACACCCCCACCACCAACCTGAACTGGTGATATCCCATCCCCCACACCATTACACCTCCACCACCAACCTGAACTGGTGATATCCCATCCCCCACACCATTACACCCCCACCACCAACCTGAACTGGTGATATCCCATCCCCCACACCATTACACCCTCCACCACCAGCCTGAACCGGTGATATCCCATCCCCCACACCATTACACCCCCACCACCAGCCTGAACCGGTGATACCCCATCCCCCACACCATTACACCCCCACCACCAGCCTGAACCGGTGATATCCCATCCCCCACACCATTACACCCCCACCACCAGCCTGAACCGGTGATATCCCATCCCCCACACCATTACACCCCCACCACCAGCCTGAACCGGTGATATCCCATCCCCCACACCATTACACCCCCACCACCAGCCTGAACCGGTGATATCCCATCCCCCACACCATTACACCCCCACCACCAGCCTGAACCGGTGATACCCCATCCCCCACACCATTACACCCCCACCACCAGCCTGAACCGGTGATACCCCATCCCCCACACCATTACACCCCCACCACCAGCCTGAACCGGTGATACCCCATCCCCCACACCATTACACTCCCACCACCAGCCTGAACCGGTGATATCCCATCCCCCACACCATTACACCCCCACCACCAGCCTGAACCGGTGATATCCCCTCCCCCACACCATTACACTCCACCACCAGCCTGAACCAGTGATATCCCATCCCCCACACCATTACACCCCACCACCAGCCTGAACCAGTGATATCCCCTCCCCCACACCATTACACTCCACCACCAGCCTGAACCAGTGATATCCCCTCCCCCACACCATTACACCCCACCACCAGCCTGAACCAGTGATATCCCCTCCCCCACACCATTACACCCCCACCACCAGCCTGAACCAGTGATACAAGACAGGATGGATCCATGTGCCAAATTCTGACCCCACCATCTGAATGTCGGAGCTGAAATCCAGACTCCTCAGACCAGACAACGTTTTTCCAATCTTCTATTGTCCAGTTTGGTGATCCTGTGCCAATTGTAGCCTCAGTTTCCTGTTCTTAGCTGACAGGAGTGGCACCCGGTGTGGTCTTCTGCTGCTGTAGCCCATCTGCTTCAAGGTTGGATGTGTTGTGTGTTCAGAGATGGTATTCTCCATACCTTGGATGTAACGAGAGGTTATTGGAGTTACTGTTGTCTTTCTATCATCTGGAACCAGTCTGCCCATTCTCCTCTGACATCAACAAGGCATTTTCCTCCACACAACTGCCGCTCACTGGATATTTTCTCTTTTTCCCACCATTCTCTGTAATCCCGAGAGATGGTTGTGTGTGAAAATCCCAGAAATACTCAGACCAGCCCGTCTGCCACCAACAACCATGCCACGTTCAAAGTCACGAGATCCCCTTTCTTCCCTGTTCTTATGTTCGGTTTGAACTTCAGCAAGTCGTCTTCACCACATCTAGATGTCTAAATGCATTGAGTTGCTGCCATGTGATTGGCTGATCAGTAATTTGTGTTACCGAGCCATTGTACAGGTGTGAGGTCATGAAGCCATGAGTGTATTGGGAGAACACCCCTCCCCCCACCTTCTATACACCTCATCTGTAATAAACTCTCCTCTGTGACGGGTTCATGGAAAATACATTTTTATTGCAGTTTTTGTACAAATTGTGCGATTTCCTCAGAAATGTTCCCCTCTTGCTGATGGTGTATTGAATTGTACGTTGGCACTGATGGCCCCATTGTAGGGTGGTAATCCTCCTGAGATGAGGACTACTTGTAGCGAATCCTTTTGTCGGCCGCTATCAGCACAGCGCCGGGGCTCTGGGAACGGCGGTCAGGCGGCGGTGAGACGCCGTAATCCGCTTTAATGCTTTCAGCGCCATCAGACGGCCTAAATAACATCGACAAATCACGGCGACGCACCTGAGCCCGCAGGAAGGGCTCTTATTAAATATTACACAGAGGAGAAGCAATCACAGGCAAAGCCGGCGACACAAAGAAAGATTGCGTGCGGCGGAGGGGGCCGCGTAAATCCTGCAATATTCCTCGGTGTGCGTCCGTCACACAAAGCCGGAATACCCCGGAGAAATTCATCTTCTGCAGCAGAAAAACAGCGAGGAAAAAAAAAAAAAAAGTGCAACGCTTAAACGTGGAGCGCTGCAATACATGAGAGACCCCCCCCCCCCCACAGATATGACCAACGCCAAATCATCAACTGTCTACAGGCTGAGGACCTTCCCTCCCGAATCAGAAGAGTATTATGAAGACTAGAGGGCAGAAATACAGATAATCACATCCCACAAATTACTATATATATATTTATATATATATACACAGTGCTGTGCAAAAGTCTTAGGCAGGTGTGATGCTCAGAAAACAAAGTGTTAACATTTTATTTTTATCAATTAACTAAATGGAAAGTAAATGAAGAGAAATCCAAATCCAATCAATATTAGGGGTGACCACCACCCCCCATTGCCTTCTTCTAGGTAGACTTGCACACAGTTGAAGGAACTCGGTAGGTAGGTTGCTCTATGTACACCTTGGAGAACTAAGCACAGATCTAATGTGGATGTCGGCTCTGTGGGGGCCAAACCATCACTTCCAGTACTTCCCCCGTCCTTCTTTACACTGACGGTAGTTCTTAATGACATTGGCTGTATGTTTGAGGGGGTTGTCCTGCTACAGAATAAATTTGGGGCCACACGCCTTTCTGATGGTATGGCATGATGGGATACGTATCTACCTGGATTTATCGGCAATGAGGACACCATTGAATCTCCAACTCTATAGGCAGAAATGCATCCCCAAACTTGCAAGGAACCTCCACCATGCTTCACAGTTGGCTGCACACTCTCATTATTGTGCCGCTCTCCAGCCCTCAACAAACTGCCTCCTACTACAGCCACATATTTTTTTTTTTTAATTGGAAAACCAACTTTATTAAGAAAATATATGCTTGGTACATAAAAAATAATATAAGCCAACATGGCCAGAGCTGCAATATACAGCCACATATTTAACATTCAGAGTCATCAGTCCAGAGCACCTGCTGCTATCTCCCCCCCCAGTTTCTATGTTTTCCTGCATAGTTGAGTGGCTTAGCTTTGTTTCCACGTCAGAGGCTTTTTGGCCGCAATTCTTCCATGAAGATCACTTCTGGACAGACTTCTCCGGACAGTGGATGGGGGTACCTGGGTCCCACTGGTTTCCTCCAGACTTCTCCGGACAGTAGATGGGGGTACCTGGGTCCCCCTGGTTTCCTCCAGACTTCTCCGGACAGTAGATGGGGGTACCTGGGTCCCACTGGTTTCCTCCAGACTTTTCCGGACAGTGGATGGGGGTACCTGGGTCCCACTGGTTTCCTCCAGACTTCTCCGGACAGTAGATGGGTGTACCTGGGTCCCACTGGTTTCCTTCAGACTTTTCCAGACAGTGGATGGGGGTACCTGGGTCCCACTGGTTTCCTCCAGACTTTTCCGGACAGTGGATGGGGGTACCTGGGTCCCACTGGTTTCCTCCAGACTTTTCCGGACAGTGGATGGGGGTACCTGGGTCCCACTGGTTTCCTCCAGACTTTTCCGGACAGTGGATGGGGGAACCTGGGTCCCACTGGTTTCCTCCAGATTTCTCCGGGCAGTGGATGGGGGAAGTCCCACTGGTTTCCTCCAGATTTCTCCGGACAGTAGATGGGAGTACCTGGGTCCCACTGGTTTCCTCCAGACTTTTCCAGACAGTGGATGGGGTTACCTGGGTCCCACTGGTTTCTTCCAGATTTCTCTGGGCAGTGGATGGGGGAAGTCCCACTGGTTTCCTCCAGACTTCTCTGGACAGTGGATGGGGGTACCTGGGTCCCACTGGTTTCCTCCAGACTTCTCTGGACAGTGGATGGGGGTACCTGGGTCCCCCTGGTTTCCTCCAGACCTCTCTGGACAGTGGATGGGGGTACCTGGTTCCCACTGGTTTCCTCCAGACTTCTACGGACAGTGGATGGGGGTACCTGGGTCCCACTGGTTTCCTCCAGACTTCTCCGGACAGTGGATGGGGGTACCTGGGTCCCACTGGTTTCCTCCAGACCTCTCTGGACAGTGGATGGGGGTACCTGGGTCCCCCTGGTTTCCTCCAGACTTCTCTGGACAGTGGATGGGGGTACCTGGGTCCCACTGGTTTCCTCCAGACTTCTCCAGACAGTGGATGGGGGTACCTGGGTCCCCCAGGTTTCCTCCAGACTTCTCCGGACAGTAGATGGGTGTACCTGGGTCCCACTGGTTTCCTCCAGACTTCTCCGGACAGTGGATGGGGGTACCTGGGTCCCCCAGGTTTCCTCCAGACTTCTCCGGACAGTAGATGGGTGTACCTGGGTCCCACTGGTTTCCTCCAGACCTCTCTGGACAGTGGATGGGAGTACCTGGGTCCCACTGGTTTCCTCCAGACTTCTCCGGACAGTGGTTGGGGGTACCTGCGTCCCACTGGTTTCCTCAAGACTTCTCCGTACCTGGGTCACCGCTTACCGCACCCCTAAGAAAATATACCACCGGCCGCCTCTGTATCCTGCTTTGTCACCCTCCCTAACAGTCTCTATTAGGATCAAAAATGCACCAAAAATTATTTGAACCGCGAAACCAATGTAGGAAAAATAAATCTACATAATGGGATTAATAACTTCCTATGGAATCTTTTTTCTATTTGTACAGAGGAGGAACACAGGATGAGTACTCGGGTACATCCGCAGCGCCATAACCCCGTGTTCCTGTGTTCTGTAATGTATGATTAATAAACGGGCGTTTATCGGCATTAATAGAACAGAAGAACGCCAGGAACTGCATACATTCCATGCTACGTGGACACTTGTGAGCACAGCGCAGAGATAATTGGCGGTCTCGCTTGGGTTGTTGAGACAACATGTGGAAGGCCAACATTGTTCTCGTACAGTACAGGGATGGCGGGAGTCTGTGGTCGGCGGCAGAGTCTTATAGCCGTCAGTGACACGGCTCTCACCTTTTATATTGTGTAAGGAAGAATCTTCTCATTACAGTAGATACAGACACAGCGGGGGCGCTCCACTCAGAACCGCAGCCTCAGGACTGTGCATCGTGTGATAATGAGAGGTCAGCACAAGGAGAGGCAGATGATAGCTGGACCCAGGGTCTGAGGATCACAGCCATGGGGGTTGGAAAGGAGCCGTATTGTGACCTTTCTGGAAGTCATAGAGAGTCATGTGACTCCCCAGCGGGGTTGTATATTATGAAATGCCATGTGTTTGAAGTCTGGTTATGGGAGGTGTATATTGACTTCGGCCTTCTTTATGCAATTTGGGTCAATCCAGACACCTGGTGTTCTTTGGGCCCTTTTGCTCCTTCTTTTTGGTCTTGGATGGATTCAATGAAATGAGGTCCTGGCGGTTCTTCCGGTAATAGAGCCTCCACTTCCCACATATGATTGGATAAGGGGGTACCACCAGTCCTTCTTCTCCTCTCCCTCCCGCTGGCTTTCAGCAGCTGCAGAGAGAGCACCATACAGGGAAAGAGTTCCAGCAATTGCCCCCCCCCCCCGCCACACCCATCACCCTCCCTGTGCACCATACATGCCCCCCTGTGTGCTCCCACAGTGCTGCTAGGCTTCCCTTCCCACCGGCAGCTGCAGGCACACAATAGGATCCTTCAGAATAGAGTGGGGGAAGGGCCTGGTAAATTTCACATGTACCAGCCCCTTCCTTTACTGAATGAACACAATGAGTGATCGTTACCAATCACTCACTGTGTTCATTCATACCTGAATCATAGTAAACTGTGTATTTTATTTTTTTTTGGGGGGGGGGGGGGTTAGCCCTGTCAGATTGGTTGTATGGGGCCCCATTGTTTCTAACAACAGCCCTGCATGTGATGTCCACAAGGAATGTGTTCTCCCCCTATCTCTAGAATACATTTACCTAGTCGTAGTTATTATTATAGCACCCAGTGTGGTCCTCATTGTCTAGAGCAGGGCAGGTGTGGCCCCCAGTAAAACATAATGTAATCTGTTCCACTCACTACTATTTGAGTCTGATGTACCGGGGTTGAAGTGTATATTAAGTCAAGACTTGTCTTGGGCTTGCCCACCGATTTAACCCTTATGGGATTAGATCCTTTGCCTCCATAATCAGGGGTCTCCAAACTGTGGTCCTCCAGTTGTTCAGGAACTACAATTCCCATCATGCCCAGTCATGTCTGTGAAGGTCAGAGGTTTACAAAGCCTCATGGGACGTGTAGGCTTGCAGTTAGACAGTTGATAGCTAAACATTGGAAATCTGCTGTGTCACCTATGGTCCTAAATTGCTTGAGACTCTCGATGATATTATGCGTATGGAGGAGTTGGTGGCTATCATTATGACACTTGTGAAAAATTCATATCAACTTGGCTGGCCTGGATAATGTTTAAGGGCTCTCCCCAGTTCTGTGCCTTCGTGGTTGACCCTCGCTAAATGTTACCTCTCTGGCCTAGCCTGCCCGTTAGCCATATGGCAGTTGTCCGCCTTTATGGGTGTACTGATTGACTTCTGGAGCTGTCTTGAGAGTGGTCTTTACAAAGTGTGATCCCCTACCAATATGGGTTTCTGTCCCCGCGGGAGGACGGTGGCGATCAGTGGCCTTACCTTAGGAGGCCGATGCTGCTCCTTGCTCCAGCTTGCCGAGGGAAGAGCCGGGGTCATTGCTTCTCCTGCCTGGCCGAACAGGAAGTGGGTCCTGAGACTCGATTGGCCCGGGAGTCCTAAGACTTTCTGGCCAATAGGGTCTCAGGACCCGCTTCCTGATTGGCCGGGAGGAGATGCAGGAAGACATTGGCGAACATTCATTCGCTATTGTCACACAACTGGGTGGGCTCAGGGCGCAGTGTTCTGCGCCCCGAGACCACCCTTTTTTGAAGCGAATTGGAGCCTCAGGCTGTAATCATGTGCTTCAAAAAATAAAACTCCATATTGAAATCCATGTGTCCGGTGCCCTGCATGTAGATTAGGGGGCCGGACGCAAGGATTAGGGGGGCAGCGCCCCTGTGCCCCTAATGGACGGACCGCCACTGGTTTCTGTACTCTCTGCTCTTATTTTTTTTTTCTCCCCTCTCCTCTCTTCTTTTCTCCTTTGCTTTCCTTTTATTGTTGTTTGTTTTTTATTTTTTACCTACCATGCCCATTTCCATGGCCACCTATTCCCCCCCCCCTTTTTTTTGGTTGCTTTTTGGCAGAGAATCTTTGTTCATCCGTCCCTTCTCACATATTCGGACTTCTTGTGGTCTAAGCTTTTTTGGGACATTCCTCCTTTTGATCGATTTACGCCATTTTTCCCCCTTCTAGTATAATACCAGTTATCCATGGTTAATTGTCATTGTGCCAGTCTTTCTTTGTTGTTTTTTACTTCCTGTTAAATCTCAATAAATATATATTTGTCTAAAGTCAAAACTTTTCTTTTAGTTTTGTATAGAGTGAGGGAGGGTTAGAACTCGTTCTCTCATTTCCTGTTGTACCCCATGACATGAGGTGAAGGGAAATATCTCCATTGGATTCCAGTCATTCCATACTGGAGCCAAAAAGAAAAGATCTGACTATCAATGTCACTGTAGCTGTTCTATTCTTTTCTTCTACAGCTTCCTAATGTGTCCGACGGGAAATAGGAATCATTCTTTCTGTTGTTGTCTGTAAACTGCTTTATACACAGATTATTATTCTGATGGTGATTGGTTTTTACAGAGCATCCGGAAAGTATTCACAGAGCTTCACTTTTTCCACATTTTATTATGTTACAGCCTTATTCCACAATGAATTAAATTCATTATTTTCCTCCAAATTCTACAAACCATCCCCCATAGTGACAACGTGAAAGAAGTTTGTTTGAAATCTTTGCAAATTTATTAAAAATAAAAAATGTAAAAATCCCATGTACAGAAGTATCACAGACTCCTCCCATGTACATAAGTATCACAGGCTCCTCCCATGTACATAAGTATCACAGGCTCCTCCCGTGTACATAAGTATCACAGGCTCCTCCCATGTACAGAAGTATCACAGGCTCCTCCCATGTACAGAAGTATCACAGGCTCCTCCCATGTACAGAAGTATCACAGGCTCCTCCTATGTACAGAAGTATCACAGGCTCCTCCCATGTACATAAGTATCACAGGCTCCTCCCGTGTACATAAGTATCACAGGCTCCTCCCGTGTACATAAGTATCACAGGCTCCTCCCATGTACAGAAGTATCACAGGCTCCTCCCATGTACAGAAGTATCACAGGCTCCTCCCATGTACAGAAGTATCACAGGCTCCTCCCGTGTACATAAGTATCTCAGGCTCCTCCCATGTACAGAAGTATCACAGGCT
Source organism: Aquarana catesbeiana (assembly GCF_042186555.1). Classification (NCBI taxonomy): domain Eukaryota; kingdom Metazoa; phylum Chordata; class Amphibia; order Anura; family Ranidae; genus Aquarana; species Aquarana catesbeiana. Next base: position 3,762,701 of record NC_133335.1, read on the forward strand.
CCTCCCCATGTACAGAAGTATCACAGGCTCCTCCCATGTACAGAAGTATATCAGGCTCCTTCCATGTACATAAGTATCACAGACTCCTCCCATGTACATAAGTATCACAGGCTCCTCCCATGTACATAAGTATCACAGGCTCCTCCCATGTACATAAGTATCACAGGCTCCTCCCATGTACATAAGTATCACAGGCTCCTCCCATGTACATAAGTATCACAGCCTTTGCTCAATACTTTGGTGAAGCTCCTTTGGCACCTATTACAGCCTCAAGTCTTGTTGAGTATGATGCTACAAGCTTGGCACACCTATTTTTGGGCAGTTTCTCCCATTCTTCTTTGCAGGACCTCTCCAGCTCCATCAGGTTGGATGGGGAGCGTCGGTGCACAGCCATTTTCAGATCTCTCCAGAGACGTTCAATCGGGTTCAAGTCTGGGCTCTGGCTGGGCCACTCAAGGACATTCACAGAGTTGTCCCGTAGTCACTCCTTTGTTATCTTGGCTGTGTGCTTAGGGTCCTTGTCCTGTTGGAAGATGAATCTTTGTCCCAGTCTGAAGTCCAGAGCACTCTGGTGCAGGTTTTCATCAAGGATTTCTCTGTACATTGCTGCATTCATCTTACCCTCAATCCTGACTAGTCTCCCATTTCCTGCTGTTGAAAACCATCCCCACAGCATGATGCTGCCACCACCATGCTTCACTGTGGGGATGGTATTGGCCAGGTGATGAGTGGTGCCTGGTTTCCTGCAGACATGACACTTGCCATTCAGGCCAAAGAGTTCAATCTTTGTTTCATCAGACCAAAAACATTTTTTTTTTCTTTTCTCATGGTCTGAGAGTCCTTCAGGTGCCTTTCGGCAAACTCCAGGTGGGCTGTCATGTGCTCTCTACTGAGGAGTGTCTTCCGTCTGGCCACTCTACCATACAGGCCTGATTGGTGGAGGGCTGCAGAGATGGTTGTTCTTCTGGAAGGTTCTCCTCTCTCCACAGAGAAATGCTGGAGCTCTGTCAGAGTGACCATTGGGTTCTTGGTCACCTCCCTGACTAAGGCCCTTCTCCCCCGATCGCTCAGTTTGGCCAGACAGCCCGCTCTAGAAAGAGTCCTGCTGGTTCCAAACTACTTTCGTTTACAGATGATGGAGGCCACTGTGCTCATTGGGACCTTCAATACTGCAGAAATGTTTCTGTACCCTTCCCCCGATCTGTCCCTCCATACAATCCTGTCTCCGAGGTCTACAGACAATTCCTTGGACTTCATGGCTTGGTTTGTGCTCTGACATGCACTGTTACCTGTGGGACCTTCTATAGACAGGTATCTAAAGGAGAACATTCGACAATCCATTTCAACAAGAGCGAGCAAAGAAAAACTGAAAGACCAGGCTGGAAAATTTGAGTCGATTCTGATGGGAACAATTTCATTTCTAACCATTGAAATTGCAGCTGGTGATGAAATACTAGTCTCACTCGCACTTGTCAAAGTTAATCCAGAAGTAGAACATTAGTTTTGCACATTGAGACATTGCCATGGAGCTCAAACCGTAAGTCCTCCAAAATTTGAGCCCATGAAGACCCCATCAAATGGTTGGGTAACATCTGAACGTTCAAATGAACCTGTACAGGTATAGGGCCAGCATTACAGGTGAGGAATGACACAGGATCAGATGTCACAGACCTTCTAACTACTGCAAAGAGAACCTGTCTTATGTATTCTAGCCTGCACCACGAGCTGTCTGACTTCAGAAACCGTTCCAGTTCCACGGCGGACATGCCGCTGTTTGTGCAGAGGTGAGCGGGCTCCAGGACTAGCACCTCATTAGGAAGCCTCACCTGTGAGACAGGTTCTCTTTATAGCCAGCAGGTCTACTTGTGTGAGGTGTTAGTTGTGTAATGAGCAGAGCTCACCAGGAGGAGTAATTAGCTCCTCTCACCCATCTGTACATCCTCCGCTGCTCAGCACACCTGATAAAAGAAATGTCTATGTTTAGCCAGAGAGGAAGAAGTGAAAGGTTTGCATTACCCCCTGCGGGGTGAGGGGGCGCCTTTCATCTGCTTCATCGTGCTCTTTAGATTTTGGTGGAGGGCGGGTGAGTGACCTATATGGCCATCAACTCACAACTCTGCTGAACATCATTGAGCCTGAGCATCATCAGTGTTGATTTTTTGTTTCAACCCCTGTTTACCTGGACCCTAAACGATACCAACTTCTGTACTGTGTCCCTAGATTGTGTCCCTGTGCGTTGTCCTGCACCGCGTCCCGGTGCGTTGTCCTGCACCGCGTCCCCCCTGTGCGTTGTCCTGCACCGCGTCCCTGTGCGGTGTCCTGCACCGCGTCCCTGTGCGGAGTCCTGCACCGCGTCCCTGTGCGGAGTCCTGCACCGCGTCCCCCCTGTGCGTTGTCCTGCACCGCGTCCCGGTGCGTTGTCCTGCACCGCGTCCCTGTGCGTTGTCCTGCACCGCGTCCCTGTGCGGTGTCCTGCACCGCGTCCCTGTGCGTTGTCCTGCACCGCGTCCCTGTGCGTTGTCCTGCACCGCGTCCCCCCTGTGCGTTGTCCTGCACCGCGTCCCCCCTGTGCGTTGTCCTGCACCGCGTCCCTGTGCGTTGTCCTGCACCGCGTCCCTGTGCGTTGTCCTGCACCGCGTCCCTGTGCGGCGTCCTGCACTACGTCCCTGTAATGTGTGTCCCTGCACTCTATGTCCCTACACTGTCTTGTCATGTCACCACTTGCCATAAGCATTAACACATGAATTACAGGCTGGGTTATGTTAAGGTATTTCAAAGTCTAATAGAACAAAAAGGTGAAGTGGGTTCCTGGGGAAGATATTTCCAGAACACAGATGACTTCCTGTCCAATATTTCCATTGACAGAACTACCAGATCTGTCTGTCCTATTCTGTCAGTCACATTGTGCTGTGTGTGGTGTTCAGACTGTATCCCCCGACCCGGCTTTGTATGATATTCCCCTGTATACAGGATCTATCATCACACCGACATCACATAACACAGATCTGTCTTCTCTCCTCAGATCATCGCTTACCAGCCGTATGGGAAGTCTGTGGACTGGTGGGCCTATGGGGTCTTACTCTATGAGATGCTGGCCGGACAGGTGAGTACCCCAAATATGCTGAGAAGTGACCATATGTGGAAGTCATCCGTATTCAACCTGCAGAGATAGTATGTTTACCATGTAGATCTCCTAGCTTGTTACAGGAGACTGCTAGAGAGTGCTGCCATGTGACCAGAGACTGCTAGAGAGTGCTGTCATGTGACCAGAGACTGCTAGAGAGTGCTGCCATGTGACCAGAGACTGCTAGAGAGTGCTGCCATGTGACCAGAGACTGCTAGAATGATGCCATGTGACCAGAGACTGCTAGAGAGTGATGCCATGTGACCAGAGACTGCTAGGGAGTGATGCCATGTGACCAGAGACTGCTAGAGAGTGCTGCCATGTGACCAGAGACTGCTAGAGACTGCTGCCATGTGACCAGAGACTGCTAGAGAGTGATGCCATGTGACCAGAGACTGCTAGGGAGTGATGCCATGTGACCAGAGACTGCTAGAGCGTGATGCCATGTGACCAGAGACTGCTAGAGAGTGCTGCCATGTGACCAGAGACTGCTAGAGAGTGCTGCCATGTGACCAGAGACTGCTAGAGAGTGATGCCATGTGACTAGAGAGTGCTGCCATGTGACCAGAGACTGCTAGAGAGTGCTGCCATGTGACCAGAGACTGCTAGAGAGTGATGCCATGTGACCAGAGACTGCTAGAGAGTGATGCCATGTGACCAGAGACTGCTAGAGAGTGATGCCATGTGATCAGAGACTGCTAGAGAGTGATGCCATGTGACCAGAGACTGCTAGAGAGTGCTGCCATGTGACTAGAGACTGCTGCCATGTGAATAGAGACTGCTAGAGAGTGCTGCCATGTGACCAGAGACTGCTAGAGAGTGCTGCGATGTTACCAGAGACTGCTAGAGAGTGCTGCCATGTGACCAAAAACTGCTAGAGAGTGCTGCCATGTGACCAGAGACTGCTAGAGACTGCTGCCATGTGACCAAAGACTAATATAGAGTGCTGCCATGTGACCAGAGACTGCTAGAGAGTGCTGCCATGTGACTAGAGACTGCTAGAGAGTGCTGCCATGTGACCAGAGACTGCTAGAGAGTGCTGCCATGTGACTAGAGACTGCTAGAGTGTGCTGCCATGTGACCAGAGACTGCTAGAGAGTGCTGCCATGTGACCAGAGACTGCTAGAGACTGCTGCCATGTGACCAGAGACTGCTAGAGACTGCTGCCATGTGACCAGAGACTGCTAGAGACTGCTGCCATGTGACCAGAGACTGCTAGAGACTGCTGCCATGTGACCAGAGACTGCTAGAGACTGCTGCCATGTGACCAGAGACTGCTGCCATGTGACCAGAGACTGCTAGAGAGTGCTGCCATGTGACCAGAGACTACTAGAGAGTGCTATGTGACCAGAGACTTCTAGAGACTGCTGCCATGTGACCAGAGACTGCTAGAGACTGCTGCCATGTGACCAGAGACTGCTAGAGACTGCTGCCATGTGACCAGAGACTGCTAGAGAGTGCTGCCATGTGACCAGAGACTGCTAGAGAGTGCTGCCATGTGACCAGAGACTGCTAGAGAGTGCTGCCATGTGACCAGAGACTGCTAGAGAGTGCTGCCATGTGACCAGAGACTGCTAGAGAGTGATGCCATGTGACCAGAGACTGCTAGAGAGTGCAGCCATGTGACCAGAGACTTCTAGAGAGTGCTGCCATGTGACCAGAGACCGCTAGAGACTGCTGCCATGTGACCAGAGACCGCTAGAGAGTGCTGCCATGTGACCAGAGACTGCTAGAGACTGCTGCCATGTGACCAGAGACTGCTAGAGACTGCTGCCATGTGACCAGAGACTGCTAGAGACTGCTGCCATGTGACCAGAGACTGCTAGAGACTGCTGCCATGTGACCAGAGACTGCTGCCATGTGACCAGAGACTGCTAGAGAGTGCTGCCATGTGACCAGAGACTACTAGAGAGTGCTATGTGACCAGAGACTTCTAGAGACTGCTGCCATGTGACCAGAGACTGCTAGAGACTGCTGCCATGTGACCAGAGACTGCTAGAGACTGCTGCCATGTGACCAGAGACTGCTAGAGAGTGCTGCCATGTGACCAGAGACTGCTAGAGAGTGCTGCCATGTGACCAGAGACTGCTAGAGAGTGCTGCCATGTGACCAGAGACTGCTAGAGAGTGCTGCCATGTGACCAGAGACTGCTAGAGAGTGATGCCATGTGACCAGAGACTGCTAGAGAGTGCAGCCATGTGACCAGAGACTTCTAGAGAGTGCTGCCATGTGACCAGAGACCGCTAGAGACTGCTGCCATGTGACCAGAGACCGCTAGAGAGTGCTGCCATGTGACCAGAGACTGCTAGAGAGTGCTGCCATGTGACCAGAGACTGCTAGAGAGTGCTGCCATGTGACCAAAGACTTCTAGAGACTGCTGCCATGTGACCAGAGACTGCTAGAGAGTGCTGCCATGTGACCAGAGACTTTTATTGCCTTGTTACAAGAGATTATTACATTCTAATTGTCCACAAATAGGGGAAGAAGTTATTGCGATGATTTGGATGCGATGCGATGTATGTGATTATTTATATGCGATGATTTGTATGCGATGATTTGTATGTGATGCGATGATTTATATGCGATGCTTTGTATGTGATGCGATGATTTGTATGTGATGCGATGATTTATATGCGATGCGATGATTTATATGTGATGCGATGATTTATATGCGATGATTTATATGCGATGATTTGTTTGCGATGATTTATATGTGATGATTTATATGCGATGATTTGTATGCGATGATTAGTATGCGATGATTTATATGCGATGCGATGATTTATATGCGATGATTTATATGCGATGTTGCAGGATTCCTCTGTAGAACCTTGGTACAATGTATCTGTAGAAGAGAGATCACTTCTTCTGCCCCTCCCCCGAGTCCCATCGATCTCCCTGCCGTCCCTGAATCATGTAATCTTTCCAATAACGCTCTAACCACGCCTCTCCTTTTGTGGCAGCCGCCGTTCGATGGTGAAGATGAGGACGAGCTTTTCCAGTCTATTATGGAGCACAACGTGTCGTACCCGAAATCCATGTCTAAGGAGGCCGTGTCCATATGCAAGGGGGTAAGAGGTCACCCCACAGGGGCAATACGGAGGAGGGCGGGGCTTGTACTGAAAACAATGTAACAAATATTTTCTATATACTGCAGCTTTCCCGGCCTTAGATGTGATGGTTGCATTTTTTATTTTCTGCAAGTACAAAAAAAAAAAACCCTGTTGCTCCTGCCAGAAATCCAGTGCCCTTCTATGCACTGATCTGAAATCTCATTTAATGTTATCAGCTTTCCCAGCTATCCCTGAGGACTACAGAACACCTCCCCCACGTTATGGAGTCCTGTCTTAGGATGACAACATTGCTCTTCCATAGATATGATGAGTGAGTGTTGTCACCTTAGGACAGGAAGTTCCTGGCAGGATCACCAGGTGAAAATAAAGGGGAAACAAACACAAACACATGCAGCCACCACATGTAAGGTCTGATGAACTCCAATACATGACATTGTTTGTGTTCTTCTGTATAGATACTTTATCTGTTGTCACAATGTAACCTCTAAAGTGAATGCAGATCATAGATTGTGGGTGTGTCCTGTGTGCAGATCATAGATTGTGGGTGTGTCCTGTGTGCAGATCATAGATTGTGGGTGTGTCCTGTGTGCAGATCATAAATTGTGGGTGTGTCCTGTGTGCAGATCATAGATTGTGGGTGTGTCCTGTGTGCAGATCATAGATTGTGGGTGTGTCCTGTGTGCAGATCATAAATTGTGGGTGTGTGTCCTGTGTGCAGATCATAGATTGTGGGTGTGTCCTGTGTGCAGATCATAGATTGTGGGTGTGTCCTGTGTGCAGATCATAGATTGTGGGTGTGTCCTGTGTGCAGATCATAAATTGTGGGTGTGTCCTGTGTGCAGATCATAAATTGTGGGTGTGTCCTGTGTGCAGATCATAGATTGTGGGTGTGTCCTGTGTGCAGATCATAGATTGTGGGTGTGTCCTGTGTGCAGATCATAGATTGTGGGTGTGTCCTGTGTGCAGATCATAGATTGTGGGTGTGTCCTGTGTGCAGATCATAGATTGTGGGTGTGTCCTGTGTGCAGATCATAAATTGTGGGTGTGTGTCCTGTGTGCAGATCATAGATTGTGGGTGTGTCCTGTGTGCAGATCATAGATTGTGGGTGTGTCCTGTGTGCAGATCATAGATTGTGGGTGTGTCCTGTGTGCATATCATGGAAATGTGGGTGTGTCATCTTTGCAGACAGGTTATAGTAATTGTGGGTGTGCCCTGTGTGTGCAGATCATAGAAATGTGGGTGTACAGGTAATAGAAATTGTGGGTGTGATGTTTAGGCAGATCATGGAAATATGGGTGTGTCCTGTGTGCAGGTAATAGCAATTGTGGGTGTTTCCTGTGTGCAGATCATGGAAATGTAGGTGTGTCCTATGTGCAGATCATGCAAATGTGGGTGTGTCTTGTGTGAGATCATGAAAATGTGGGTGTGTCCTGTGTGCAGATCATGGAAATGTGGGTGCGTCTTGTGTGTAGATCATAGAAATTGTGGGTGTGTCCTGTGTGCAGATCATGGAAATGTGCGTGTGCTGATCATGGATATGTGGGTGTGCCTGTGTGCAGATCATGGAAATGTGGGTGTGTCCTGTGTGCAGATAATAGAAATAGTGGGTGTGTCCTGTGTGCAGGTAATAGAAATTGTGGGTGTGCCCTGTGTGCAGGTAATAGAAATTGTGGGTGTGCCCTGTATGCAGATAATGGTAATGTGGGTGTGTCCTGTGTGCAGATCATGAAAATGGGGTGTGCCCTGTGTGCAGGTAATAGAAATTTTGGGTGTGCCCTGTATGCAGATAATGGAAATGTGGGTGTGTCCTGTAAGCAGATAATGGAAATGTGGGTGTGTCCTGTAAGCAGATAATGGAAATGTGGGTGTGTCCTGTATGCAGATAATGGAAATGTGAGTGTGTCCTATGTGCAGATCATGGAAATGTGGGTGTGCCTTGTGTGTAGATCATGGAAATGTGGGTGTGTCCTGTATGAAGATCATGGAAATGTGGGTGTGTCTTGTGTGTAGATCATGGAAAAGTGGGTGTGCTGATCATGGACATGTGGGTGTGTCCTGTGTGCAGGTAATAGAAATTGTGGGTGTGCCCTGTGTGTGGATCATGGAAATGTGCGTGTGCTGATCATGGACATGTGGGTGTGTCCTGTATGCAGATCATGGAAATGTGGGTGTGTCCTGTGTGCAGGTAATAGAAATTGTGGGTGTGCCCTGTGTGTGGATCAAGGAAATGTGGATGTGTCCCTTGTGCAGGTAATATAAATTGTGGGTGTGTCCTGTATGCCTATCATAAAAAATGTGTCATGTATGCAGGCTATAGAATGTGGGTGTGTCCTGTATGCAGATCATAGAATGTAGGTGTGTCCTGTATGCAGATCATAGAATGTGGGTGTGTCCTGTATACAGATTATAGAATGTGGGTGTGTTCTGTGTCCAGATTATAGAATGTGGGTGTGTCCTGTGTGCAGATTATAGAATGTGGGTGTGTCCTGTGTGCAGATTATAGAATGTGGGTGTGTCCTGTGTGCAGATTATAGAATGTGGGTGTGTCCTGTGTGCAGATTATAGAATGTGGGTGTGTCCTGCTCTCCCCTTTTTTTTTTTTCCTTCGGTTTTCTTACATAATTAGCTCTCTTATGTAATTCTTCCTCCAAATTTTTTGCATGTAGAGGAAGTTCTGTCCTTCGATGTATATTTTATTTCCAATGTGATTGCTACAACCAAGATAAGAGAAATTGATTTTCCACATCCTATATCTATTATGGTGTACTTTATTTGATGATATATATATATATATTATAATGTTATTAAAAATGATTCATAATAATTATATAATAAATGATAAATAATTAATAATAATATATTATTTATTATATATGTATATATATTTTTTTACAACAGTCAGTCTTTCCGATACGTTTGTAGGATAAAGGTCGGCGGGTCAGTGGGTTGGCCGTCCGGGGGGGCCTGAGTTGGGATCCGTAGAGACGCGGGATTCAGCCCGGTAATAAATGATATTATTATCCGGTGACTGGCGGTCGCTCCACAGGACATTCCTTCTATTTCATCTCCACGTTCCCATAGAAACTATTAAATGCTTCAGCGCGGTGGTAACCCCTTGCGTTCCTGAGCGTGGCGGGCACAGACTGGCGCCGGCGCCCAGCAATGGAAGGGTTACACGCACGGATAGGGTTTGTTGAACCCCCATCACACACACGTCTGCTAATTAAGTGTCAGCTCGTTAATTCCTATCGTTGATTAAGATGCATCGAGAGCGGCGGGCCACTTACAGAGAGATGAGGCGAAGCGTCTAAATGAGAGTTCAGCGGGAGAACGCGCCGGCTTTACGGCTTTTCGAGCGAACGCACGAGGCTAATGGCGTTCATTTATCTTCTGTGGAAGAGAAAGACTCCCTTCTGCGTGTTTTAAATTCTTACTCGTAAATTGCCAGAGCTTTCGCCGAAGCCACAGACACAGCAGACAAAAAGCCCAGCGAAGATTTACACCGCGCCCAATTCCCACCGCCGTACGGAGAATGATGGCGGCCTGCGAGGATCCCTTTACATCAGCATGGCTGTGAACTACATCTTTTATTCATTATATTTTTATTTTGGGAATGAAGGAGTATAGAGCTTCTTTCTCCATTTCAACCCAAAACTTGTGAGCTGAGCTTAGCCCCTGCTGGCCCGACCAACGCGTTTCATGGGACGCTGCTTATATGGAGGCAATAGGCCATTCAGAAGTGCTGAGTGGGATATGAGGGCGAGAAGGTCATAGTGAGTCTAATGTTCTAGTGCCCAACCTGTGGCCCAAATACTGCATGCGGCCCTTCCGTATATGATATGCAGCCCTCAGACCTCAGCAGTCTGTAATGGGACCAACGCGTTTCATGAGAAGTTGGTCGTATGGAGGCAATTGGTCATTTAGAGGTCCTGAACCCGGCACACGCCCTTTTCACAAAAGTCTGACGCTCTGTTGGCCAACAATCCAATCGTGTGTACGAGGCTTAAGGCCGGAAGATTTACCCCCCTTCATGGCCATTTTTTTTTTGCGATACGGCACTGCGTTATTTTAACTGACAGCGATGCTGTACCCAAATAAAATTGTCCTTTTTCCCCTACAATTAGAGCTTTCTTCTGGTGGTATTTGATCACCTCATCGTTTTTTTTTTTTGTTTTGTTTTTTTGCGCTATAAACTAAAAAAAGACTGATGATTTTGGGGAAAAAAATATTTTTTACTTTCTGCAATAAAACGTATCCAACAATTAAAAACAAAAAATCAAATTTCTTCATTATTTTAGGTCAGTGTGTATTCTGCTACATATTTTTCGTAAAGAGAAACAAACAAAATCCTAATAAGCGTATATTGATTGGTTTGCACAAAAATGATCGCACCTACAAACTATTTGTATATGAATTTTTATTTATTTTTTATACTAGTGGCAATCAGCGACTTATAGCGGAACTGCGATATTGCGGCGGACAATTGGACGTCGACACTTTTGATATACTGTGGGGACCAGTGACAATTCGTTCCGAATTCGTTTTTTTTAAGGAATTTCAACAAATTTGTTAATTCGGAAACAACCGAATTAACGAAAAACCCGTTTAACAAATTTTTCCCAATATTCGTAAATTTGAATATTTGGAAATCTGTAAATACGAATATTCGAAAATCTGCAAATTCAAAAATTTGTATATTTGGAAATTCAGAAATTTGTAAAACCGAAAAATAAGAAAGAAAAATTTGAAAGAACGAAAATCCGAAAATTCTAAATAATAACTAGCTAATAATAACTATTGAATTATAGGTATTGGAATTTCCTTTCAAATTTGTCCGATAGTGAATGTAACAAATACGAATTTATGTGAAGTTACAAAGTATCCGAAATAACGAATGCCGCATCTAAACGAATGGAACATAACAAATTAATAACAAACAATAATAAAAACGTTTTTTTAATATTATTAATTCGTTCTCTTCCATTTGTTTAGATGCGGCATTCATTATTTTGGATAATTTGTAACTTCAGATACATTCGTATTTGTTACATTAAACGGTAAAACGGTAACTCCACTTTTGTTGATAGAAAAAAATTAGCCTATAGAAAAAAAATAATAATATATTTGCTACACAAGTCATATTGTAATTGAATGTTATTAAAAATGACTTTTTCCTTTTCAATCTGCAGCCGCTGTCATTTCCTGTAGAGATTCAATATGGCCGCCTGGAGGTGTTCTGTATACAGAGTGTCCCTCAGATAGGCCATTCCCTGCTTGTGTGTGATTGGCTCACTGATTTTCCCAGAAATCTGAACTAAGATATCAAGTCAGATTTTGGGGCAACAAAAAAATGTTTTGTTTTTTGGAGAGATACTTCCAAAGGGATGCAGACCCGGCCACTTCCCTCATTAGATCCCTGCAGGTACAGCAGCTGATTGGTAATGATAAAGTCACGCACATTCACTCAGCACATGGACACAGAGAAACAAGCAGCGATTTCTTTTAGGAATAACAAAAGGAATCTGCAACAAAGTTTGTTACAATCCCTGCAATGTACAGAGATCACCCCGGGGGGGGGGGGGGGGGGGGGGGGGGTATAGAGTTACTCTTTAAAATTGTTTTTTCTTTTCCAAGCCTTGAAGTCTGCACTATAAATATCTGATCTCTGATATTACGTATGCGGCGAGGTCACCTTCCCATTGGTCGATCCTTCCAGCACTCCTTTTAATGCATTCATCATCATCAGAAATATTAAATTGCAGACCAGGGAGGGCAGTACAGAAAAATTGCGGCTGATCTCCTGGTAATAAGAAATATCATCTATTGCAGCTTATCAGTTCCTTGGATGTGCCGGCTGCTTTTGTTTTTATTTTGCAGGGTTGTTCTTTTCACCTGGTGATCCTACCAGTAATACACTTCCTGTCCACAGCTGACCACACTCATAATGTACTCCTGGAGGAGCATCTTTATCACTTTAGGACAGGATTGCACAACAGCTCCCAATCTCCTTCTAAAGAGAAGAGGGAGGTGGGGGGTGTTCTGTAGTCCTCAGAGAGAGATGGGTGGGGGGAATGTAAGGATAACAAGGCAGCACAGACATTTATCAGCTGATGAGATTTTTGACAGGAACAACAAGTTCTTTTTGGCAAAACATCAAACAGATATAACAAAAGGCTTTCAATGCTGTATTGGACGAGTATAACTTTAAGCGTTTTTTTTTTTACAGCTGATGACGAAACACCCGGTGAAGCGGCTGGGCTGCGGGCCGGAGGGTGAGAGGGACATTCGGGAGCACGCCTTCTTCAGGAGGATTGACTGGGAGAAGCTAGAAGGTAGAGAAATCCAGCCACCGTTCAAACCCAAAGTGGTAAGTGTGCATGGGTGGGGGATGGTGAGACCTCGGGAGGGTTATCTTCTCAGAGAACAATGCTTTCCCGGAAATAGGCTTTGTCATGATCCTGAGTAGGAACAACGAACGTTCTGATAGGTGACACTAAGGGGGTCAGATGAGTGATTCAGCTGCTGCCAACAGCTCGGCAGTGATATGATCAGTAATAGACCAATGAACGTTTCTAGTGGAGTTGCTCCCTCGCTGGATGGACCAGTGAGATGTCACTCGCTTGCTAGCGGGTGAGATTCTGCCACTTTCTGGGCCAGCAAGGCCCGTGGGAGACCTTTTATAATGTGGTTTCCCACACATGGGGCTTCAGCTTCACAAAGCATACAACAGCTAACGAAAAATGCTAGTCTGTCTTGCTACATTCAGCAGCCCTGCCACTGTTGGCAATGGTCTCCCTGACCACAGGTTCCTCAGATTCCTTAGATTCCTTTGGCCTTAGTTGCAGTACTTTGCTGCCCTGGGCCCACTCTTGGATCCCAAACATGGTTCTTCAGCTCCCCCTGCCCCCTGGGTTTGTTCGCTCTTTCTGACTTCCTCCAGACTGAACAAGGAGAACTCGCTGCTCCAGGTGAGAAGGGGAAGCCTGGTGGATCCAGTGGGTGCCTGCCCCGGCTCGCCACCGTGTACAACAGAAATAGAAGAAATGGCTGCACACCACAATGATGACCCAAGATCCTTAATTGGGACATCCCAAAAGACACTACAGGGAGGAAATGGCCACACACCACTATGATGACCAAAGAGCCTTAATTGGGACATCCCAAAAGACACTACAGGGAAGAAATGGCCGCACACCACCATGATGACCAAAGATCCTTAATTGGGACATCCCAAAAGACACTACAGGGAAGAAATGGCCGCACACCACCATGATGACCAAAGATCCTTAATTGGGACATCCCAAAAGACACTACAGGGAAGAAATGGCCGCACACCACCATGATGATCCAAGATCCAAAGCTATTTCTTCCCTGTAGTGTCTTTTGGGATGTCCTAATAAAGGATCTTGGGTCATCATAGTGGTGTGCGGCCATTTCTTCCCTGTGTTGTCTTTTGGGACATCCCAATAAAGGATCTTGGATCATCATAGTGGTGTGCGCCCATTTTTTCCCTGTATTGTCTTTTGGGATGTCCTAATAAAGGATCTTGGATCATCATAGTGGTATGCGGCCATTTCATCTATTTCTTCAGACTTTCTCCAGGCCCTCCTGGACTCACTAGCTACCTCCGATTTCTTAACCTTCCAGATCCTCTCTTGGTCTTCCCAGGCCCGCGTAGTGTCCTGACTTTCCCAGTTCTTTGGGTGGAAGTCCCCACACAAGAGATGCAGGAGAGAAACCAGGTCTCCTGATGGGCAGCAAACTTCCCCAAGCTATGCTATCAGATCTGCCTTAGAACAATCCTGACCATCTGTCCCCCCACACAAGGCTGTAGGCAGCTAGCAAAGCCCAGACAGAGGACTGAAGGATCCGTCCCACCTAAGATGCTCCAGAACCTTCAAGCTCCGGGTTCCCGATCTGAAACTACCAAACCCAGAGATATCTCATTCTCTTCTGATAGTCAGCAGATTCTAAACAGGCCTAGTGGAGTGTGTGACAGTTGGAGGCCCTGCCACGGTGCAAAATTTAGTAAATTGGTCTAGAGATGAGACAGAACTCTCAAAGATCCAGTTTGAGAAGCTCCAGTAGATGTTTTGTGAGCAGAGAAAATTGTAGGGGTTGATCTATTAAAACTGAAGAGTGCAAAAACGGTTGAAGCTGCGCATGGGAGCCAATCGGCTTCCAACTTCAGCTTGTTTCAATTAAGCTTTAGCAATAAAAACCTGGATGCTGATTGGTTTCTATGCAGAGCTGCCCCAGATTTTGCACTATCCAGTTTTAGTAAATCAACCCCACAGTTTTCTCTTCTCACAAAACATCATCTGGAGCTTCCCAAACTGGATCTTTAAGATTCCTGTGTCATTTCTATAGCAATTTACTAAACTTGCACCACCCTCCACTACGCCCGTTCAGAATCTTCTGAATATCAGAAGAGAATGAAGTGGATGAGGTTAGAAAAGATACATTAGTAACTAAAATAAAAAAAGAACATTGAAAAAATGGGGTCACCATTCAAAGTGAGCCAAGATCAGGATGCATTCGTTCTAAATTCATTTTTTCTTCTTCAATGTATCCTCTCCATCACATCCTATATCACACTCGGCATGTCCTCCTCTCAGGTGTCATCTCATCTCTTTTTAGTACATTGGAAGAGAGATCTTTTATCCAGAGTGCTCTCATTCCTGCTGTTACCTGAGATGGAAGGACGAGAGGAGAGATTCATGCTGAATCCTGCACAGCACACCAAGCAGAGATAAGCCGAACGTCTCGTCATTCCCCCGGTACACTGAATGTTCCCATCAAAATGTTCTCTTCTGCCGGAGGGCAAATTGTCATACACTGTCTGAGACCCATCTCTGTGTCATCTGCCTACCTGACATCAGTCGTCTCCTACCCGTACGTCTCATCAGAGAAGACATGTGATGAGGCTGAGAGCAAATTGTCATCTGTTGGAGCTTCCGTCTGCTCGGTGCCAAGTTTGATTCTTGTCATTATTCTCCCTTCACAGCCTGAACCGCAGAACTGACATACAACGAACTATAAATTAAAGGGGTCTCTTTTTAGGGCTACAACAAAATGGTGGCTGGTTTATACCCATGGCCCCTTACAAAAACACCACCTACATGCCAGAGAGGACACCTTCAGATTTCTGCACCTTGGTTCCACCTTTCTTCT
This sequence comes from Aquarana catesbeiana, assembly GCF_042186555.1. Lineage (NCBI taxonomy): Eukaryota > Metazoa > Chordata > Amphibia > Anura > Ranidae > Aquarana > Aquarana catesbeiana. The sequence goes on from NC_133335.1 coordinate 3,778,074, forward strand.
AGGGTGCCGCATGAGCCCCAAAATCTGAGGTGTTCTATCATTCTAACAGTGGCTTAATCTAGGGCTATCCTGAGCCTCCCCATTTGTTTGATATGTCTGGACCCATAGTGAGGTGAGGGGGAAGAGCTGACACTCTTTCAGAGCAAAGCCTGCTCTCCTTCCTTCTCCACAGTAAGATATAGCAATCAGCCATAACATTAGGACCACCCACCATAACCCGTCCAGGTATGGACTCCACTAGACTTCTAAAGGTATCTGGCACCAAGCCGTCACTAGCAGATCCTTTAAGTCTTGTAAGTTGGGAGGTGGGGCCTCCATGGATCAGACTTGTTTTTCCAGCACATCCTGCAGATGCTTGCTTGTGTTGAGTTCTGGAGAATTTGGAAGCCAACTCAACACCTCCAACTCGTTGTTGTGGTCCCCCCCCCCCCCACCTCCATCGAACCTTCAGCTCCCTCCACATATTTTCTATGGGATTAAGGTCTGGAGACTGGCTGAGCCACTCCAAGACCTTAATGTGCTTCTTCTTGAGCCACTCCTTTGTTGCCTTGGCGGTATGTTTTGGGTCATTGTCATGCTGGAATATCCATCCACGACCCATTTTCAATGCCCTGGCTGAGGGAAGGAGGTTCTCGCCCAAGATTTGATGGTACATGGCCCTGTCCATCGTCCTTTGATGTGGTGAAGTTATCCTGTCCCCTTAGCAGAAAAACACCCCCAAAGCATAATGTCTCCACCTCCATGTATGATGAAGGGGGATAGTATTCTTGGGGTCATAGGCAGCTTTCCTCCTCCTCCAAACACAGCGAGTTGAGTTGATGCCAAAGAGCTCGATTTTGGTCTCCTCTGACCACAACACTTTCACCCAGTTCTCCTCTGAATCATTCAGATGTTCATTAGTAATCTTCGGATGGACCTGTACATGTGATTTCCTGAGCAGGAGGACCTTGCGGGCTTTTTAGGATTTCAGTCCTTCACGGTGTAGTGTGTTACCGATTGTTTTCTTGGTGACTATGGTCCCAGCTGCCTTGAGATCATTAACAAGATTCTCCCGTGTAGTTCTGGGCTGATTCCTCACCGTTCTCATGATCATTGAAACTCCACCAGGTGAGATCTTGTATGGAGCCCCAGACCGAGGGAGATCGATCGTTATTTTGTGTTTCTTCCATTTGGGAAATAATCACACCAACTGTTGTCACCCTCTCACCAAGCTGCTTGGCGATGGTCTTGTAGCCCATTCCAGCCTTGTGTAGGTCTACAATCTTGTCCCTGACATCCTTGGACAGCTCTTTGGTCTTGGCCATGGTGGAGAGATTGGAATCTGATTGATTGATTGCTTCTGTGGACAGATGTCTTTTATACAGGTAACAAGCTGAGATTAGGAGCACTCCCTTTATGGGAGTGCTCCTAATCTCAGCTCATTACCTGTATAGAAGACACCTGGGAGCCAGAAATCTTGCTGATTGATAGGGGATCAAATACTTATTTCACTCATTAAAATGCAAATCAATTTATAACTTTTTTGAAATGTGTTTTTCTGGATATGTTTGTTGTTATTCTCTCATTGTTATAATAAACTGACCAATAAAATTATAGACCGATCGTTTCTTTGTCAGTGAGCAAACATACAAAACCAGCAGCTGATAAAATACTTTTCCCCTCGCTGTAAGAAGAGATCTCATTTTATTTGGCACACATAATCAGAACTGATGTCGCTTTTCCGTGTCTGTTGATGTGTAATTGTTCAGATTTCTCTCCTCCCGAATGTGACTAATAGAAGACGTGTCCCGCGTGTGTTTATCGCGGAACTGCTGAGACATCCATCTCATCTCTCATGCTGGGATGTGTGATGACACCTCTTCTTTATATAGAGGTATGAAGAGCCGGCATGTGGGGAGACGGAAACTGCGTGGAGTCAGCAAGTAGAACTGAGCTTCACATGTGAGGATGGACGTCATCTCCCGTGTACAGTGACCACATGTGAGGGTGGACGTCATCTCCCGTGTACAGTGACCACATGTGAGGATGGACGTCATCTCCCGTGTACAGTGACCACATGTGAGGGTGGACGTCATCTCCCGTGTACAGTGACCACATGTGAGGGTGGACGTCATCTCCCGTGTACAGTGACCACATGTGAGGATGGACGTCATCTCCCGTGTACCGTGACCACATGTGAGGATGGACGTCATCTCCCGTGTACAGTGACCACATGTGAGGGTGGACGTCATCTCCCGTGTACAGTGACCACATGTGAGGATGGACGTCATCTCCCGTGTACAGTGACCACATGTGAGGATGGACGTCATCTCCCGTGTACAGTGACCACATGTGAGGATGGGCGTCATCTCCCGTGTACAGTGACCACATGTGAGGATGGACGTCATCTCCCGTGTACAGTGACCAGATGTGAGGATGGACGTCATCTCCTGTGTACAGTGACCACATGTGAGGATGGGCGTCATCTCCCGTGTACCGTGACCACATGTGAGGATGGGCGTCATCTCCCGTGTACAGTGACCACATGTGATGATGGGTGTCATCTCCCGTGTACAGTGACCACATGTGAGGATGGACGTCATCTCCCGTGTACAGTGACCACATGTGAGGATGGACGTCATCTCCCGTGTACCGTGACCACATGTGAGGATGGGCGTCATCTCCCGTGTACCGTGACCACATGTGAGGATGGGCGTCATCTCCCGTGTACAGTGACCACATGTGAGGATGGACGTCATCTCCCGTGTACAGTGACCACATGTGAGGATTGGCGTCATCTCCCGTGTACAGTGACCACATGTGAGGATTGGCGTCATCTCCCGTGTACCGTGACCACATGTGAGGATGGACGTCATCTCCCGTGTACCGTGACCACATGTGAGGGTGGACGTTATCTCCCGTGTACAGTGACCACATGTGAGGATGGACGTCATCTCCCGTGTACAGTGACCACATGTGAGGATGGACGTCATCTCCCGTGTACAGTGACCACATGTGAGGATGGACGTCATCTCCCGTGTACAGTGACCACATGTGAGGATGGACGTCATCTCCCGTGTACAGTGACCACATGTGAGGATGGACGTCATCTCCCGTGTACAGTGACCACATGTGAGGATGGACGTCATCTCCCGTGTACAGTGACCACATGTGAGGATAGACGTCATCTCCCGTGTACCGTGACCACATGTGAGGATGGGCGTCATCTCCCGTGTACCGTGACCACATGTGAGGATGGACGTCATCTCCCGTGTACAGTGACCACATGTGAGAGTGGAAGTCACTGCGCTGTTATGGAGACAAAATATCCTCTGTAATATGCCAGAGAACAGACATCACCATGTTGGTTTAATTGTTTCTGTATGATGCTCAGTGACCCGGCCTGTTCTAACACTTCTCTCTTACATGTAAAAATTTGTGGTATTTTTGCTAGAAAATTCAGTAGAACCCAAAAAAATATATATATATATATATATATATATATATATATATATATATATAATAATAAGATTATTATAATAATGATATAAATTATATATTATATATATAATTTTTTTTTTGTATAGGCCCTAAGGAATAAAATGGCGGTCGTTGCAATTTTTCACATGGTATTTGCGCAATTTATTTGGAAAAACTAGACTTTAATGAATAATAATAGTTTAAAAAAAAACACAACATATAACCCAATTTTTTTGTAAAATATAAAAAGATGATGTTACGCCGAGTAAATAGATACCTAACATGTCACGCTTTAAAATTGCGCACGCTCGTGGAATGGCACCAAGCTACGGTATTTAAAAATCCCCATAGGCGAGGCTTTCAATTTATTTTTTTACAGGTTACCAGTTTAGAGTTAAGGAGATTTAGTGCTAGAATTATTGCTCTCGCTCAGAGGTTCACAACCATACCTCACATGTGTGGTGCGAATACCGTTTAACCGATTGCTGCCCGCTTAACATCATATGACATTGCTGACTTCGAGCCGTGATATCTGCAGCTACAGGCATCATTCAGATATTGCCTTTTAGAGCCAGCGAATAACTTCACCATAAGAATGATCATATCGGCTTGATCGTTCTTATAGGCGGCGAGAGGGGACGTGTGTGTCCCCCCCCCCCCATACGGCCGCTCTCCGGTGCTTCTCCCGTCTCCCTTCTGCCATCAGCAAACCGGGAGAAGGAACCAAACGGCCCCCGGATGCTCACCATAGAGTTTTCTGGCGGGCCAGATGGTCCCCGATGTCTCTATGATCGTTCGGAGGCCGGGCAGGATGTTATGACGTCGCGTCCAGCCTCTGCATTTGAAAAAATGGCGCCCCCTCGGCTGGGAAGGTGACAAAGGAGTGGCTCAAGAAGAACCACATTAAGGCAAAACTACAAGTCCCATGAGGCATTACAAGGCTGACAGTTCCAAGCATGACTCCCACAGGCAGAGACATGATGAGACTTGTAGTTTCGCAACAGCTGGAGGGCCACCAGTTTGAGACCCCTGCATTAAGGTCATGGAGTGGGCTAGCCAGTCTCCAGACCTTAATCCTATAGAAGATGTATGGCGGGAGTTGAAACTTCAAGTTGCGAATCGACAGCCATGAAACCTTAAGGATTTGGAGAAGATCTGTAAAGAAGAGTGGAGCAAAACCCCTCCTGAGATGTGTGCAAACCTGATCACCACCTACAAGAAACCTCTGACCTCTGTGACCACCAACTACTAAGTCATGTTTTGCTTGGGGATCAAATACTTATTTTACTCACCGAACAACAACTCCATTTATAACATTTGTATTGTGTGATTTTTCTGGATTTTTGGTTGATATTCTGTCTCTATCATATAAAATACACTTATGATAAAAATCATAGACCCTTCATTTCTTTGTAAGTGGTCTGCATCAGAGTAAATCATTATTTTTCCCCTCTGTATTTCTCTGTACTGTAGAAGAGAGGACATGCAGTTAAATGTTTCCTGTACTGCAGAGAAGTACTGAATGTATTTTTCTAGCCAGACATAAGACATAGACGCTTTTAACAGCCACATATTTTATTTTGAAAGTATTTTAAAAGGCCAAAACCTCCGACTTAAAAATATCGCAATTAATGCCGAAATGCCATAAACTGGCACAGCCGACAAGTTTCCGGCACAACGAGCTGACCTTGGTTTTCTGGATTGTTGTTTAAAGCTTGAGAAGCGGTGACATTGTGTGCTTGTGTGATTACTACAAAGGATCTTCGTCTGAGCGCTTTGTATCCTCGGAGCGCGCGGTTCATTCTTTATCGGGGTAAACAATTCATCTAAGAGGAAAAAAAATTGTTTGTTCTGAAGAATGGTGGACACGTGTACTTTCATTTCTCAGAACCTTCTCTGAAAATACCTTCTTCGTGATACTGCGGAGAGCACGGATCGGCTTTGCTTGTAATAAGATGCGTCATTGTGCTGACCACCCCCCCCCCCCCGCCTCCGGGTACAGGGAGAGCTCCCCCTCATGTACAGGGGTATTTTCAGAGGTTTTCTGGGAAGAACAGGCAGGACACAGATGGTCCCGAATACAAGGACGCCGATCATGATGTGTGCACTCTAACACAAGATACAGAAACATTTCCTGTAATATCTGAGAACATTCCGCAGTCAATGTTATAACGTGATGTCCTTACATCGGACTGTATATAAACCACTTCCCATCCAATGTACATATATAAACAGCCTAACAGGAAGTGGTTGGTACCAGGATCATGGCTGCTGCCAGGGCCATGGATAAGGGGGTACCGCTGGTTCTCCAGTATGAGGTCCAGGCAGTAGAGTGAATTGGATGTCTGCAGGGAGGATGATCGGTGCAGTGGTGGGGCAGTTAGTGAAACTGATCCCCTGTCTCTCTGCAGCAGCTGAAAGCCGGCTTCTTCTCTTCTCCATCCCACCGGCTTTCAGCTGCTGCAGAGAGAGCCGTACAGGGGACCGGTTCCAGTAATTACTCCCTCGCCTCACTGATCATGCTCCCTGTGCACCATACGTTTCCACCTGCTGCCCAGGCCCCCCCTGTGTCCCCCCCGCCTATCCAGCAGCGCTGCCGACTTCCCTCCTCTGCTTACGGCTGGCAGCACACAATAGGATCCTTCACGGTGGAGAGTAGGAGAAGGGTCCAGTAAATGTCATATTTACCAGCCCCTTCCTTTCCCAAATGAACACCAATGGTATCAATCACTCACTGTGTTTATTCATAACTGAAGCATAGTAAACTGTGTTTATTTGGGTGGGGGCCCTGTCAGGTTGGCTGTATGGAACCCGTGGTTTCTGGTTGCAACTATGATCCTGGTCTTTTTTTTTTTTTTTTTTTACAGCCAGCACTTGGTTTTTGGGTAGAAGTGATCTGAGCGACTCTAAAGATCACCGCCACCCCTGGTGGTTCCCAGGCTTTTCTGTTCCTCTCAGGAGGCCAAGGACCTTGGTAAACCATCGGGATGGCTTCCCACAAAAGAGATGGAGAAACGTTTGTATTCCGATCTCCTCTGTAACGAATAAATCCAGGCGCAACTATGATTTCATCACTTTTGGTTTCAGAGCTAATCTGCGTTTAATCAGCTGCTTTGGAGGGCAGTGGAGAAATCAGGGGTCAATTTCTCCATAAAGATTACCTGTCCCTTGCCAAAGCTATCACAAGGGGGCTTGTTCGCCCGCTCGTGATTGCAATAAAGTAATAGAAAAAAAGAAAAAAGTCAAGTGGGCATGATTAGGGGACAACCTGTTAAAGAAAGTGGGTTGATGGGCTCCTTAGATGTTGTGCTGAAGTTGTTTGGAAAGCCCCAAATCCTAGCAGCACCTCCAGGGCCACAATCTGATTGTAGGGCAGTGAACAGAGCTATTCCGCTTTATCGCTAATACAAATACTGCCCTCCAACTGTTTCTTAGCTTCTATTTGAGATTTTTCACTTGCTGTGAAAACAATGTTTGCATTGTGACATATTCTGTAATACTGGGCACTTTTAATGGCCATAAACAGATCTGTGGAAGAGGTGCTTGGATTGTGAATGGGGTTAAAAGGCCAACTTTTTCCCAAGATGGGTTTAGTTTTGCATGGATCCTAGCAAGTTGAATTCCATGTCGGCTTCGTAAAACGCCTGCATACTCCAACACCGAGGACTCCCTACCAGAGTTTACAGCTCTGCTGTCATTACAAAACCAAAGGATGGTGTCGCCTTCTCTCTCGATAGAATCTCAACAATATGGAATAAACAAATAATTGGGGCATCCAGCTATGAGATAATGTGTCATGGTCAGGCTCAGAGACAAGTAGAGAGCACTTACCAGCAGGATAAGTACACAAGCAGATCATCCGGCGATTGACGCGGGCTCGTCTGAGATCTAAGCACTAACTGGTATTCACCAAAGCTCCTGATGGAGATGAGTTTTGCTGCGTGTTAGTACCAGGTCACAGTCCCCTCAGGATTGCCCCACCAGGAGGTGAGTAAGTTGGGCTCCAGTAGCAGATATAGCTGGTTGGGATCAAGGCCGGTGCAAGGAGTTTTGTCTACTCAGACAAAAGGTGCATTTTTCCACCATCAGTTGCTTCCCTGGGCACTGATCTCGGTGTTTGAAAGCTCTGGACCAGGAAGTGATGTCATACACGCCACTTCCTGGTCTGTACACAAGGAGGGAGGGTCAGCAGATGGATGTTTGCTGAACTCCCACCGCCCTTCACAGGCACACCCACCATAACCGCACCAGGCCCGTAGGTGGGAAAGCGGAGCCCAGTAAACATGGAGGGGGCATCCACATTGCGGCAGTTGTGGAAGTGATTGGCGGTTTCACAGCCGCTTGTATGTCTTCCACATTGGAAGCCGAGTCGGCTTCACAAACATACACACACTTCCGGCCGGTATAGTGTAGTTAAAATCCAAATCTCCAGCTATTGGCTGCGGATAAGGATTTTAATGCCCGACCCCCCCCATCCATCCTGGCACCCTAAGGCAGCTGCCTAAACTGCCTTATACTGGCACCGGTCCAGGTTGGGATAAAATAAAAGCATAGTCAGTAAACAAGTCAAAGGTCGGTAACAAGTGGTAGTGGATAAGTGCAGCAAGGGCTGCTATTAGAAATCATGGGGCCCCATACTGCCTAACTGACATAAACCTGCTCCCCCCCCCCCCCCCCACCCAGCCACAGAAAATAACAAATTATATTTTCGGGGAAAATACACTGAAATCATTATTATATGACAAAGTAACCAGCCCATTCCACCACTCTCCACCCTGAAACATCCTCTTCTGTGCCCCCAGAAGCTGCCAGTGTGATAGAATAGGAGGGAAGCTGCCAACACTGTGGGGGAAAAGGGTGCACACAGGGTGGCCCTGAAAGCGGGAGGGGGGGGGGGGGCGCAGATGCTAGAGCTGATCCCCTATGGCAGCCCTGCAGGGGGAGCCAGAAAAGGATCAGTGTCTGCGGTAAGGCAGTAGGTAATAGTAGGCAGTTGTAATGCTCAGTAGGTGCCCGCATCCCCCTTTTGAACAAATGGGGCGTGGGCCAAGTACAGGAGGGCTGGCTGTACTGCTTTAGCAACAGCCCTGAATACAACTGCAGATACGCAGAGGAGCAAGATATTGGCGGAGAGAGAGCACAATAATCTAGCAAACAGGAAGTGCAAAGGCATGGCTTACATAGGAAGTTCATGGGAGGAGCAAAGAGTTCAAAGTTCACCAGAAACGAGGCACAAGACCAGATTATTCTAAGAGATCAGCTGTGCAGCCTCTCAGGTGGTTTAGCAACAAGATCTACTGCTGGACGCAGCAGAGGTTGTGGGTTCAGACCCCGGTCCTGACGTAATGACTCCATCTAGCTTTACAACAGGTTATTGGTAGAGCTGACCTTTAACACCCAAGCAATAAGATTTGTAAGAAGCACAAAGAGTTTTTCCCAGTACATTGAAGACCCTCTATTTTCTTTCCTCTACCGAAACAGGTCACTTTACCATAATATAATATTGGTCGCCTCTAGGGGAAAATTAGTAGTCCATCCTGGTGGTGACCATCTATGACCACCTCTCATTCTTTAGCTGAATCCTTCGAAAATTCAGATCAAAACAGGTTTTGTGAATGACAATCTGATTGATGGTATCATTCTTTTATAAACTGAAAGCGACTTGTAGGAGACATCATTGCACGACTGTGTCTCTAACCCAACCATTGTCTTTTTTTCTCATGCAGTGTGGCAAAGGAGCCGAAAACTTTGACAAGTTCTTCACAAGGGGACAGCCCGTGCTGACACCACCCGACCAGCTGGTCATAGCCAACATCGATCAAGCCGACTTCGAAGGCTTCTCCTACATCAACACGCAGTTCGTACATCCCAGCCTACTGAGTGTAGCTTGATCACAGAGACTCTGAATAGGACCTTCCTGGGGCATGAAGTCTTAACCCTACAATTTTAAGGTCACAGCTTTTTAAAAAAAAAAAATAAAAAAAACTATGACACAAAAATAGGCACCTATAAATTCTAGGGTTAATATTGTTGAAGGGTTAAACAAAAATCTTGTTCTATTATTGAATGGTAGATCTTGTCCAGTGAGAAACCCTGGACCATGCCTCTTCTTACGCTAAAACTCAATGAGCACAGTCCTCGCGGCTCCGTAACTAGCGGACAAAACACTATATTCGAATATCACGTTCGGCTAGAAGAGGGAAAGAAATGTTGAGTAAGACCAAAAATAATTCAAATAAAATGGTCAGTGGTCTTCCTACTATTTTACGGGTCAGTAGGTCGTTTCCTGAGGACACAAATCTTATCTTTCATCTATATTGCCATATGAGATCCAGAGTTAAAGGTACGTAGTAATGCTCTGAACTCAGTCTGGGACCAGTTTCGAGGTTCCTAGACAGGCCAAATTGCTTGTTGCCATGTAGAACACACATATCGATACAAAGCCAACAGCAAGTACAGCAGCAGTTGTGGAGTCTAGAAGTTGCGACACATCGACGACGTTTTTTTTTTTCTTATGGTTGACGTGTGTTGGCAGTAGTTTGGCATATCTTATATGAAGGTACTCAATAGAGCGTTCTTGACTCAGAATGCCATAACATGCCTTTCTAGCAATGGGCGAGGGCTATCCTGGAAAGTCTTATTAATCAAACCTTAATAATTAATACTTAATCACCTTACAGAACAATGGAATCCAAACGGATTGAGGAGAAGGGTTCTGCTTGACAGTTATTTTGTTTTTTTTCTTTTTGGCATATACATCATGCAATGATTTTTTTGCATGTTTATATAATGTATTCTTAATTGATTCTGTGATAAATTTAGCTGAATCTCCATTAAGAGTATTAATGAGAAATTTTTTATTAAAAAAAAAAAAAAAAAGAAAGAAGAATCTATTTGCCTATCTATCTAATGCTATATTTGTGAAGGTTTTTTTTTTTTTTCCCTTTATGCTCATTTTTGGAGCCGTTAACTTTTGTTAGATTTTAGGCTAATGCTCATTGCATTTTTATTTTTCATATCGTCTGTGGAATAGGGTCTATGTATTTTCTATACTTACTCTGAGCGGGGCTCCCCCCCAATCTTGATGCCAGAGCCTCCATTTTATCCATTTTCTTTGTCCTCGACCCCCTTCCCATCCTGTTTTCAGAATGTACTATGAATCTATTATATTTGTATCGAGGTATTCCTCACCTTAAAGTCGGCACCCGTTGGCTTTTTTTCCCCTCTCCCACCCAACAACCCCCCCCCCCCGCCGTTTGCTGTCGGTAAAATTCTGATGTTTGTTTTTCTTCCGGTTGCATGTCGTCGGCGAGTGCATGCGATGAACTGGTGCATGCCGAAAGGTTCGCAGTTTGGCTTTTTTGCATGTTGATTTTCATGGGAACTCCGCCTGTATTCCATAGGATTAAAAAAGTTGAGATATTGAGTCTTTTCTTTCTTTTTTTGATTTTGGATCTTTTTGCAGTAAAAAGTTGTGTTGAGATTTGTGCCAAAAATGAAATTTCTTTGCAAGCATTGCTTGAAGATGCAGTTCTAACCCATCGCGCCATATGGTGAACTTCAGACGTCGTTTTTTTCCTTTCCCCTTTTTGTTCTTAACCCCTTGGTGCTGGCTGCATGCAAATAGGCAGCCTCTCGGCGGGTGGGCCTGGGCGCCGCCCGCATGCAAATATGCAGTCTCTCGGTGGGTGGGCCCTGGCGCAGAGCAGACCCAAATTTGTGTAAATACAGCCAAGAGTGCGCTTCCGGCACAGTTACCGGCGGCTAATGAAGAATTTCCGATCGCTACCTGTGGTCACGTGATCATAAACCCCACCCCCACCATCCTAAACCTCTCAAAGGGCCGAAAGGCACCAGCGCCAAGGGGTTAAAGCATTATTGGTAGTCACCTTAGACCAGAGAGAGGTTTTTTTTTTTTCATTGCAAGCCTTTACCTTTCGGTTTTTATACCAGGCGGCCAACCTAAAACATTACTGAAATGTTTGTGCCACGTTTGTTGTATCTGCTCCATGCAGGTCATCTGGACACTGCCAGCCCTTGTGGGAACCAATGGGCATCCTCTGCCAGACGTCCTGCTTGATAGGACCTTTAAGGCTGATAGAGATGATGAGAAATGCTGGTTTTGTTGTGTCCAGTTCTGCCAAATAAAATATATCTTTGTTTTTTCCAAAACTCGTGAAGCTCAAAAAACAATATAAAAATTCAGCAAAGTATATTTATATATAATAATAATATATAGTAGTGAAGAAAAACCTAAGACAGTTTTTAAAGATAGCCTTTTTTTTTTTTTTTTTTTTTGTAAATTTGGGATTTTATAAGAGTCAAAAATGGGTGAAACCTCTGCAGTGTTTTGCAATTCTGATTGTTCAGTATGTATGGTCCCCGGTCTCCATCATGAGCAAAAGTTTTATATAAAAACCCGCCGCCATTTTTATCACAATAAGCTGGGGACTGAAGAATTGATCTAGGGCAGGGGTCTCCAAACTTTTGACCTGGGTTCAGTGGCGTGTCTTTAGGGTTCATGCACACTAGGCGGCAGAAAAAAAAAGCAGCAGAAAAAAACGCATCTATGGCGCATATTGTACAAGTGTTTAGGTGCATTTACCTAAAATGCTAGAAAAAAATTACTTAAAAATACTTGACGTGCCTAAGCGCCACATTTAGGCGTGTCAAGCATTTTTTATCTGCCCAAAAGCTTCTCAAAAACGCGCTTGTGATGTTTTTTTTTTATTCAGCCTGTAAACACTCCTTTACAAATATGCCTTTTAAACATCCAAATGTGCCTGGACACATAGGCCAGACACTTCACTTCTACAGGCTGAAAGAAAAAAAACGCCAAAGGATAAGCCGCATTTTTTTATGTCCAGTGTGCGTAATGTGCAAAGATTAGACACTGAGGTCAGCAGAGGCTGTCTATGGTCTCCTCTTCAATTCCCCTCCATCATGTAACAGGGAACTCTAATTGGGACACTTATGTGAGGGGGCACTCTGATGACAAGGATATAAGGGAGTTGGTAATGGGGGACCCTGATGTAATGGGGGGCTCATGTAGGATCCCTGATGTAAGGGGGGTCTTTGATGGGGACCCTCATGTAAGGTAGGGCACATACAGGGTCTTTGATTGGGACAAGGATGTAAGGGGGTTGGTGATGGGGCCCCTGATGTAAGGGAGGGCTCATATAGGGTCTCTCATGGGGACAAGGTTGTAAGGGGGTTGATGATGGGAACCCTGATGTAAGGGAGGGCTCATATTGGGTCTCTCATGGGGACAAGGATGTAGGGGGATTGGTGATGGAGAGCCTGATGTAAGGTAGGGCTCATATAGGGTCTCTCATGGGGACAAGGATGTAGGGGGATTGGTGATGGAGACCCTGATGTAAGGTAGGGCTCAAATAGGGTCTGTCATGGGGACAAGGATGTAGGGGGATTGGTGATGGAGACCCTGATGTAAGGGAGGGCTCATATAGGGTCTCTGATTGGGATAAGGATGTAACTGGGTTGGTGATGGGCTCATATAGGGTCTCTCATGGGGACAAGGATGTAGGGGGATTGGTGATGGAGACCCTGATGTAAGGGAGGGCTCATATAGGGTCTCTCATGGGGACAAGGTTGTAAGGGGGTTGGTGATGGGAACCGTGATGTAAGGGAGGGCTCATATAGGGTCTCTGATTGGGATAAGAATGTAATGGGGTTGGTGATGGGCTCATATAGGGTCAAGGATGTAAGGGGGATGCTGATGGAGACCCCGATGATGAAACTGATGTAAGGGGAACTCTGTCGCAGACCCTGATATAAGGGAGCACCTCATTGGAAATATGATATTCGAGGGACTCTAATGGGGATATTTTTTCGGCCCGCATGTAAAATACACAATGTGGCCCTCGTACTGAAAAATTTGGAGACCCCTGAACTAGGGAATAATATATTTGACAATAATTCCATTCCAGCTGTCCTAATAACGGAAAAGTATTTTGTCCAAATTTTTACCCAATTATGAGCTCTCCATTATTCTGACTATTAATGCCACAATTCCAGCCATGGTATTCGCTATAACTCAAGTATTCGCTGGAACTTCAGTTACTGTATATGTAACCTATTGATGCCTAGATTTCGTTCCCGTGTCCTCTCATCTGTGGGCATTGGGTTGAAGAATACTCAGGATCCACGTGACATATATCCATAATGAAATGTACAGCCTGACATATACAGTGATCTAAGGTACAATGTACAGCTCATAGGATTATCAATGTAGTTGACTAGGTTAACGTTTATCGCGGCCATATCTGTTCATTATTAACCTTTTGTAATGCATGTTAGGCCTTCATAATCCGTCCAGTGCTAAAATGATGAGAATTTGCTAATACGTGTTACAAACCAAACTAGTTTTACTGCATTAAGCGATTTAAAAAAAAAAAAAAACAACAACAAATAACCTAAATTGATGTGTGATATACTTGTTCTGTGTAATAACACTGTATGGACAGGACTGTCTGTGGGGAGTTTCAAGCGAATTCTGTTCTCTCTTCGTATTCTGTTGATTTCTAAATGGTACTATGCACACAGCGACTGTTTGAAGGGGCTGGTCTTAAGCGCCAAATAACAACCTGTTCTGATTCTGTTGTTTCGGGTGTTTAAATTAAAGCAAAAAGGAAAAAGTATGTTCTGTTTGCGTAGTAACTTTTCTGTTATTTTATTTGACTGTGAAAAAAAAAAGAGCAGAAATGTTGTTTTCTTTCATTGCTCTTCACCCCCAACGCTGTGTACTGGTATACGGGACGCTGGATATGGTGTCACTGTGGGAGACGGGGAGCGTCCCACTAAACACAAAGAATGTCGTCAATATATCTCACCTTTCATTTCATTGTGGAAATCCTATGGGTTAGACATTTGCGGTCACAGCAGTCTATGAAAAAAAAGTCAGCATTTGATGAATAATACCAGAAATGTTTGTAAAAATGTGTGAAATGTCCATTTCTATTTGTTGACTTTCGCAGAGTGAAGGTAAAATTTCCTAACGTTTGATCCTAAGAGAAGACAGCCTTAAAGTGATTGTAAACCTTATATTTCATGTCATACTTACTTGCTCTGTGTAATGGTTTCCTCATCTGGGGTCCCCCACTGGTGCTCCTTGCTGAGTGCCCCCATAGCAACTACTTTAAAGCATTCGAACAGAAGAGAAAATACTATGAGGGACACCTCTGCACTGTGTACGATGTATACGGAGATTCCTGAGCTTGTCACGGACAATGTAATGAATCGGTCACAGCAGGAAGCGCACTCTTATACAGAACTAATACAATGTTGCAGAGATGGATCTCCATTGTTTGGTATGTTTACCGGACTGAAGCCCTTCATAGATGAGCAATAGACCTAAGGATAGGGATCTGTCTCTGCAACATTGTATCAGTTCTGCATATCAGTTCACTCTCTGCAGTAGTTGATTCATTTCCCTGTCGGTGGTGAGTTCTGGATCTTAATAGTTTTCAGTGCAGAGTTCTCCCTCATATTACTTCCTCTTCTGCTCGAATGTTCTTAGCCTATAAGGTTTTACTAATAGGTCGAATGTTCCTAAAGCTTTTGGAATCGAATGTTAGGGAATGTTACATTCCACTGGTGGCTGATGGTATTTTTATTGGTGTCAGTCAGTCGGGTCACCCGCAACACCCTCCATGTTCGGTTGAGTCACCAGCCCCCCCATCGTCCCCTCCTCCTTGGCGTCATGGTGGCTTTGGCCGTGCGGCTCCTCAATCCTCATTCTATGCTGCCAATAGGATCACTTCTCCTCTTGGCCAATCCATTGACGGGTCTCAGGACCCACTTCCTGATTGGCCAGGAGGAGAATCAGGAAGACAATAGTGAATATTCACTATTGTCTCACCAGTGGGTGGGCTGAGCCCCGAGCCCACCTTTTTTTTTTTTTAAGCCTATTGGCGCCTCGGGCTCTAATCACGTGCTTCAAGAAAATAAAAACCCCATTGGAATCCATGCGTCCGGCGCCCTACATGTAGATTAGGGGGGCGGACGCATGGATGGGGAGGGGCGGCGCCCCTGCGCCCTGCATTACGGGCCGCGGCTGTTACATTCTCTCTGTGAAAAAGAACAAACAGAAAGTGACTTTTTGTAAACATTACGGGTATTATTTGTGACTTAGATGTTCACCCGGCATATACTTTTATGAATAAACCCCGGAGGGAGTGCAATGATGATATTCATGGATAGAGATGAGGATATGGCTCATCAGTCAGACGGTTTCTGGAGAACTGCTATTATCTTGAAAACACACATGCAAGTACCATGAAGCAGCTGGAAGACGCCTACTTTCATATTTCCAGCCTTTGGTGCTCCCACAATGAAGACATTGTGATTTGCTCCTTTCCTTATAGAGACCAGTCCAGGGGTAGGCTGCCTTGGCTCTCCATCTGGGGTAAAACTACAAATCCCATCATGCCTCTACCTCTGGGAGCCATGTCTGTGGCTCTCAGAGTCTTGCAGTGCCTCATGGGCTTTGTAGTTCCCCCCCAACAGCTGGAGTTGCCTTCCCCCGGACTCTTCCCTAGAACTGGTTTAGCTTTATTACTTATCTGATATTACAAGTCCTGTAAAGGCTGTCGGGTGGGCGGAGTTGGGAACACCAAGTCCTCTGTGGAAAGTTTCGGCACAGTGAACCCTAGGCCAGCGTCCCTTCCCAGTACACGGCGTAATGCGTTTACATTGTTTTTATTAAGACCAGCTCTGCGGATGGAGCTCCGGGATGGGACATATAATGGTTTACGGTGAGGAATTTTCTAACTGTTTTACCACGATGTTGAATGCACTCACCAGAACATTCGCTTCCAATACATCCATGTAACCCAAGCTATGTCTTTTCAATAAATTCTTTTGTTGGTATCTGTGTGTTCGATCTCTCTTCCATCGATCTGCCTTGGGTGGGAAATGACAACAGTATAAATGTCTCTCCTCCCCCCTCATATACATGGGAGTAAACCAGGGGGGTTTCTAGGTCTACAAAAGATCTGGGGCTGGAGCCCATAGCAGCGTAGTAAAGAAAGTCTTACGCTTGGGCGGGCATACACATAGTATACAGTAATATACATGTGTGTGTGTGTATATATCCCCAGAGAGCCCCAACTTACATCAGGATCCCCAGAGAGACCCCCCTTACATCAATGGCCCCAGAGAGCCCCCTCTTACATAAGGGTTCCCAGAGAGCCCCCCCTTACATTGATATCAGTGGGAGGAATAGTGCCCCATCATTGGTGTCAGTGGGAGGAATAGTGTCCCATCATTGGTGTCAGTGGGAGGAATAGTGCCCCATTGTTGGGGTCAGTGGGAGGAATAGTGCCCCATCATTGGTGTCAGTGGGAGGAATAGTGCCCCATCGTTGGTGTCAGTGAGAGGAATAGTGCCTCATCATTGGTGTCAGTGGGAGGAATAGTGCCCCATCATTGGTGTCAGTGGGAGGAATAGTGCCCCATCATTGGTGTCAGTGGGAGGAATAGTGTCTCATCATTGGTATCAGTGAAAGGAATAGTGTCCCATCATTGGTGTCAGTGGGAGGAATAGTGTCCCATCATTGGTGTCAGTGGGAGGAATAGTGCCCCATCATTGGTGTCAGTGGGAGGAATAGTGCCCCATCATTGGTGTCTGTGGGAGGAATAGTGCCCCATCATTGGTGTCTGTGGGAGGAATAGTGCCCCATCTTTGGTGTCAGTGGGAGGAATAGTGTCCCATCGTTGGTGTCAGTGGGAGGAATAGTGCCCCATCATTGGTGTCAGTGGGAGGAATAGTGCCCAAGGGCCAGATAAAGGCAAGCGAAGGGCTTCATCAGGGCCATGGGCCGCAGTTTGTAGACCACATATTTAGAGGAGAAGTTATTCTACCCAAATGTGAAAATTGAATGACCAATGAAAGGTAAGTGTAAGAAAAAGTTCCGCCCTCTTTTGTATAATTTCCAGTACCGCCCTTGTATTATGTACACACATGTACATTCTGACACTTTTCTGATACATATATAGAGTGTTGCTCCTGGTCTGAAATTTAAAAGTATTTAAAGTGTAACTGGCTGGTTTCACACGGCTGTCCCATCAGGTGTGCTGGTCCATTTTTTAGGCGTACCTGATCAGACCATGCTGACACCCACCGCCATCCGATCCGGTCCGCCAAAAACAGATAAATGGGGGGATACATTCCCCATACATTCCCCATCCGTCCATCGAATCAGATGACGGTCGGATGGGAATAGACAAGCGGTCCGTTTTCATCTGACCGCCCCATAGAGAACAGTGGGCTGTGTCTGGGTCTGCTCCGCATAGTGGACACGGACCCGTCGTCCACCTGCTCAGTGTGGAATCGGTAGAGAAGATCCCCTGCTGAGCAGACGGATGCACATGACGGACTCCACCCCGGTGTGAAAGGGGCCTTAGAGGAGAACTCTGGGCAAAATCAGACGTGACATAAAATAATGTAGTCTTTACCTTTAAAGCCTGAAATTGGTCATTTTATTTTTTTTAAATCAGCACAAGGGACTGATTACATTTGATGAAAAGTGTCCTTTGTGCGGGTGTCAGCTGTCCTAGTAAAAATCTGAAGTCCTCTGAAATACCACACCCCCCCCCACCAGTCTAATCTTCTGGTGCTGCGGGGGTTAATGAAGCCAGGGGATCTGTCATAGGCACTCGTTAAGGGTGGACTATGCTCACTGTTTCCACCGTCCTCCTTCATTCATAGAAGATGTACTATGGATTCGATCAATGAAAAGTGCTCTATAAATAGAGGACAGGTGGATGAATGAAAGGTCCACCTCCTCCTTTCATAGATCACTTGGCATTCATTGACGCTATAATACAGCTTCTATGAATGGAGGAGGAGGGCAGGCATAGTCAGCACTCTGTTAATGCCTATGACAGATCCCTTGGCTCTAATAAATCTTGCAACACTAGAAGATTAGAGCTGTTGGGCTGTTTCAGAGGACTTCAGACTTCAACCAGGACAGCCGACGTCAACAAAATGGACACTTCTCATAAAATTTAAGTGTGGTCCCTTATGCTTATTTCTTTTTTTTTTATTTTTACTTTAACTTCGGCTTTAAGTAAAGGCCTCCTGCCTTGTTTTTCTGAGTCTCCTCCGACAAATACAGTATATGTGATTTCTGAGTTTAGTCAGACACAGCCAGGCACCAGGGCCATCTTTAATGCAGGGCAAAAGGGGCAGCTGCCCTGGGCCCTCTCATTGTTGAGGGGCCCAAAGCAGCTGCCGTTTAAGCTCACGCTGCCCGCAAATTGGGAGCCCCACTAGCTCTGCGAATACAACAGGAGACAGGCAGCGCTGCGCTGTATTATTCCCCAGTTAGCAAGGTGCAGGCAGGGCTAGGAGCTCCACTAACACTCTGACCCCACCCCCACGTAGACCGCATGTTCGGGCCTCGGGAGGCCGCAGGGTAGGAGCTGAGATCAGAGTGGGAGGGAGCAGCAGCCGGAGTGGTGGTTAGAGCCAGAGGCTTTGGCGCTGGAATCAGAGTGGGAGGGAGCGGCAGTCGGCAGTGGTGGTTAGAGCCAGAGGATTTGGACCTGAGATCGGAGTGGCAGGGAGCGGCAGTCGGCAGTGGTGGTTAGAGCCAGAGGCTTTGGACCTGAGATCGGAGTGGCAGGGAGCGGCAGTCGGCAGTGGTGGTTAGAGCCAGAGGCTTTGGCGCTGGAATCAGAGTGGCAGGGAACGGCAGTGGTGGTTAGAGCCAGAGGATTTTGACCTGGGATCGGAGTGGGAGGGAGCAGCAGCCGGCAGTGGTGGTTAGAGCCAGGCTTTGGATCTGGGATCGGAGTGGGAGGGAGTGGCAGCCGGCAGTGGTGATTAGAGCCAGGGGCTTTGGTGCTGGGATCAGAGTGGGAGGGAGCGGCAGCCGGAAGTGGTGGTTAGAGCCAGAGGCTTTGGTGCTGGGATCAGAGTGGGAGGGAGCGGCAGCCAGAAGTGGTGGTTAGAGCCAGAGGCTTTGGATCTGGGATCGGAGTGGGAGGGAGCGGCAGCCGGAAGTGGTGGTTAGAGCCAGAGGCTTTGGTGCTGGGATCGGAGTGGGAGGGAGCGGCAGCCAGAAGTGGTGGTTAGAGCCAGAGGCTTTGGTGCTGGGATCGGAGTGGGAGGGAGCGGCAGCCGGAAGTGGTGGTTAGAGCCAGAGGCTTTGGTGCTGGGATCGGAGTGGGAGGGAGCAGCAGCCGGCAGTGGTGGTTAGAGCCAGAGGCTTTGGATGTGGGATTGGAGTGGGAGGGATCGGGTGCCCGCAGTGCTGAGAACCAGCGGATAGTGAGCTCGGCTGGCCAGGACCAGGTAGGTCCTTTTTCTACTCAAATAGTCTGCCTGTGAGTGTGGACTAAATCCTGATATGGCTGTGGCTGAACTGTTCACCAATTAGAGAATGGACCACCAGTGGTACCGGCACCTCTTCCACACATAGACATAGTGAAATGCAACACTGCTTGATGGGCTTCCTCTGGGTCTGGTTCCCATCTCTGCGGGTTTGTGGCCCGCGTTTGCGCTGGGACGGCAGCCCATTTATTTGGCTGGGCTGCCATGCCTGCCTTTCCCGCAGAAAAAAAGGTCCATGCAGCATTTTAAAAATGCCGCGGCCTTGAAATCACATGGCCCTTTTTCCCCGCAGGTCCCGCACCCACAAACGCGCTTCTTTTTTAGATGCGCGGGGGTGCCATTAGGAATGAACGGCGGTCCCGCTTGTTTTTTTTTAAACGGCAGCGAGTGCAGGAATCGCAGCAATTCTGCACCCAGAGTCCAACCGTTTAAAAAACACGCGAGGCTGCTATTCATTCTTAATGGCACCCCCCCCACATTTAAAATTGCAGCGCTGTAAATCGCAAAGTGAAAAAGCTGCTTTTTCTGCAGGAAATGCAGGCACAGCAACCCGTTTAAATTAATGGGGGGGTGGGGGAGAAAATGTTTGCCCAAGGTCCAATCAGTATTAAAGACGGCCCCGCAGGCAACGATCATTTTCAGAAGGCGGCCCCCATACTGGACAGAGTCGCTCTTCGGCTCTCCCCCGCTCCATTCAGAGGAAGCGGATGGGGCGCCGGGCTCGGGGGACGCTCATTACTAAGAAACGAGTTTGTCACATATGATTTGAGTAACTTCCCACAAATACATTATTTCCATTTTATCATCCTTCATGAATGAACGCTCCGCTGCTCCCCTTATCTCCGAATTATCGGCGGAGAGGACACACTGAGCGCCCGGCGTCCAACCTTCTGTACAGAGCAGCCAGGCTGCCGCTCGCTGATTTCTGGTTTGGGGGGTTCGGAGATTGGGGAATAACCTTTATTGGCCAACTTATGTTCTTACATTTCTGGGACCTTCCTTTATATATCGTGCTTGCGATAGGGAGATAAGGTCCCCAGAGCTTACACTTTATCCATTTCAGTTCAATAATGAGGATCACACAACCTCCAATTTATCAGCATTATTAGGGCACAGAACTCCGCTAGAGCTTCAGGATGGAAAGGAAAAGAAAACCATTTCCTTGTCTGAAGAGAAATCTCATAGAAGCTTTAACAGTTCATATTATTTTAAAAGCTCTTTTCAGTCATACACTATATTACCAAAAGTATTGGGACGCCTGCCTTTACACACACATGAACTTTAATGACGTCCCAGTCTTAGTCCGTAGGGTTCAATATTGAGTTGGCTCCGCCCTTTGCAGCTATAACAGCTTAAACTCTTCTGGGAAGGCCGTCCACAAGGTTTAGGAGTGTGTCTATGGGAATGTTTGACCATTCTTCCAGAAGAGCATTTGTGAGGTCAGGTACTGACGTTGGATGAGAAGCCCTGGCTCGCAGTCTCCACTCTAATTCATCCCAAAGGTGTTCTATCGGGTGGAGGAACTTGACTGCTCTGCACAAACTCGCTCATCCATGTCTTTATGGACCTTGCTTTGTGTACTATTACAAATCATGGGGGGGGGGGGGGGGGGGGGGATTATGGTTTGGGGTTGTTTTTCAGGGGTTGGGTTTGGCCCCTTAGTTCCAGTGAAGGGAACTATTAAGGCGTCAGCATACCAAGACATTTTGGACAATTTCATGTTCCCAACTTTGTGGGAACAGTTTGGGGACGGCCCCTTCCTGTTCCAACATGACTGCACACCAGTGCACAAAGCAAGGTCCATAAAGACATGGATGAGCGAGTTTGGGGCGGAGCCTGCACAGAGTCTTGACTTAAACCTCATAGACCACCTTTGGGTTGAATCAGAGCGGAGACTGCGAGCCAGGCCTTCTCATCCAACATCAGTGCCTGACCTAACAAATGCTCTTCTGGAAGAATGGTCAAACATTCCCATAGACACCCTCCTAAACCTTGTGGACGACCTTCCCAGAAGAGTTGAAGCTGTTATAGCTGCAAAGGGGAGGGGCCAACTCAATATTGAACCCTATGGACTAAGACTGGCCATACACTGTACTATTTTCTTGTTCAACTTTCCTTTAGATTTACCAAAACCATATAAGATGAGGTCACACCTAAGCCCTTTCAATTTGTATGCAATCAAGCAGGCCCTTGTACTACATAGTTGAAGGTAAATCTAATGGAAATTGAATAAGAAAATTGTATAGTGTATGGCCAGCCTAAGACTGGGATGTCATTAAAGTTCATGTGTGTAAAGACAGGCGTCCCAATAATTTTGGTAATATAGTGTGTGTAATGTGGCTCTAAAGGTACAAGATTTTTTACCCTAATATATTCTCTGCATTCTGGTTAAAAAAACAAAACAAAACACACACACCTGCATGCAGTTCCCCCCCCCGCCCTCTCCTCCCCGCCCCGCCCTCTCCTAACTACTTACCTGATCCCGATCGTCTCTCTCTCTTTCTCTACAGAGAGAGTACAGAGAGGCAGCAGCGGGCTCCATTGGCTCTTGCTGCTATCAATCACAGGCAGTGAGCAGAGGGTGGGGTTGACCCGCGCTCTGTGTGTTATTAACAGGCGGTGGTGTAAAAGTGCAAACCGCTTGCTATGGGGGGGCACTCAACGGGGGGGGGAGAGTAGAGCCCAAAGCACCTGCGGGGAGGACCCAAGATCCGGGCGACGGGCAGCTCTGTGCAAAACCATTACACAGAGACCACGGAACTAAAACATGTTTGTTATTTTTTTAAATAATTGCATTTAGAATCACAGTAAATACTGCTATGAAGTTACTTCTCAGGCACTTCCTGTTATAGAGTGACAACACTCTGTCCCTCTCTACCAACTGTGTTCCTTTGTTGTCACCCTGTCATGTGGGCTCCCAATGGAAAGTACAGTTGGACTTTTGAACACATATTGCACAGATATGGTCCACCGCCAACATCAGGAAACCCACCCTGAGCAAGGCCAATGCTGGAGTGCATGTAAGACGGGAAGAGGTTGCAGGAGATCCGCAGCAGGGATGCGCTCAGGCATGTTTGGGTCCTAGTCCCAACCTGCATGAGAAAGACAGCTCATTGCCAATTGTAAGCAGCTAAGGGACCACTTTTTTCGACACACAATCACCCAGAAAAAAAAATAAATAAATAAAACGATACTGGGGGGGGGGGCTTATTTTTTTACTATGGGACGGTTGGCAAGTGGTTAACCACCAGTAAACCCTAACTGGCCCTTTGCATCGTGAACAATTCGTGTTTTTTTTTAATATAAATAAAATGCTGTTTTTTTTTTCTTTGTTTTTTGTTTTTGTTGGGGTTTTTTTTTTTTGTTTCTTTTTGTGTTTTTTTGTTTTGTTTTTGTGTTTTTTTTGTTTTTAAATTTAAATTTTTTTCCCAACTCAGTCCTGCTGATCTTCTTCAGCCTTTTTAGCCACTTCCTATCTACACGCATTCCGGCGCTGGCTGCACATCATTAATCTGGACTGACTTTATTGGTGGGAGCAATGGACCATTCCTGCAGGATGACTTCATGAAGTCTCCACCAGGGGCATGCGCATGTGATATTACCAGTGACTCCTGTGACGGGGTACTTTTTTTTTTTTACAAACTGTCCTGATCAATCGTACAAATGGGTGGGAATGGAAGGATGGATACGTCCCCCCTCCAAAGTCATATCAAGATCCAGTGATCTTGAAATGACTTTGGAGGAGGATGATATATCCATTGTCTACCAAAAACAAAATGATTGTATGAATACAAATGATGAAATTAGGTGACTGTATGTAGACCACCTAATGAGAAATATAAACACAAAATGATAACAGTTAATCTTATCAATGACTAAATGAGAGTTAGAAGTAATGTGGTGGGTTTACAAGTCAAATTCCATCCACCATATACAAAGTCGGTGTTTTGGCTTAGGCCTCGGGAGGTGGCGCTCTTCCACTCATGTTGGAGACTTTGCAACAAATTCTCACGTTATTTGATTGCTGAACCCCAGATTGGTGGCAAAACTTGACTAATTGTGGATTTCTCGCATATGAAAATGGTGACCCTCCCCCTCATAGCGGCTGTATTATATAGTTCTGTTCCGAGGAACTGAGGTTACAACCAGAAACTCCAACAACACGTCTACAGCTCTTTGTTAGGAACCACCTGAATCCCATCTCTCACTGATTAAGTCTTATTGCCTTCATCAACTCTTCCCAACCTCATCATCCAAAACTGGAGCTCTACAAACCATCTACCAGCACAGCGCCATCGCCCGATATAAGAAGCAAGACTGCTGCATTGAAAGTCATCATACGCTCTACCAACCATATGAGTCATAAACTATGTCTGGCATTGGGATTCGAACCCGGATCTCCAAAGCCACTGCAATACACTGCCTGACATATAAATCCAATAATAAGTCTGAGAACAATGAGTCTCATCCATTCTCAATCCTGGCATCCGCTATAATGGCCTCCTTTGGATCCAAAGCCACTCCATGAGTTAGCATACCATGAATCACCATCAACATTGACTATGAGGAATCAGTGATCAATTGAGTCTGAGAACAATTAGTCTCATCCATTTCTCTCAATCCTGGTATGGTGGCCTACCATGGATTCAGGGCCACTCCATGAATTACCATCAACATTGACAATGAGGAACCAGTGATCAATTGAGTCTGAGAATGATGAGTCTCACCCATTCCTCTAAATCCTGGTATGATGGCCTAACATGGATTCAAGGCCACTCCATGAATTACCATCAACATTGACAATGAGGAACCAGTGATCAATTGAGTCTTAGAATGATGGGTTTCATCCATTCCCCTCAATCCTGGTATAAGGGCCTACGGATCCATGGCCACTACTGAAGGCCACTCCAGGACTTAGCACACCATCAGCAGTGACTATAAGAAATCAGTAATCAACTGATGGTTAAAGAGCTGGCTGGTGACCTCAGAGCCTAACCTAGCAAAAAAAATATTCTAAGTCCCACTTCTCGTTCACCGGGGTTAGATAGCTTGTAAAAATATTGGCATGTATATCGCAGACCTTTTTATTTCATAGAAGACAGAGATCACATTTTGTTTAATAAGTCTTGATTTACTATACCTTGGTGTTCAGGGGCTGCCTGTTAACCTGCCAAGTCCAAGCTTTGCCCTGGTGTAGGGGTTTACCAGGCAGCTCAAGGCCCAGTAATAACCTCAGTGTTTCAGGTTCAAATCTCAGCACATGCTGTTTGATTTTTTTTTTTACTCCTTTGTGACTTATTTTATTCTTGAAAATGTAGAACGAACACACAAGTCACCGAGCAGAGGCGAGTAGCTCAGTGGATTAGAGCAGTAACCAGGGCGCCATGAACTCAAGTTCAAATCCCATAGTCCCCAGGTCAAGTCTCTGAGTGAATTGGGCAGATGGAATCACTCACTGACAGAGGCAACCTTGAGTTCATATCTCTGAGTGAATTGGGCGGATGTGAATCACTCAGTGATGGAAGGACCGTAGACCCATGTTCAAATCCTGCAGACCCCATGCTCAATTTGCTGAGTGAAAGCTTGGAGGCCATGGACAACCCACCAGTCTGTTCCAGTCCCAGGTCCCCACAGGCCTGTAACATGTGTGGGCATCACATTAGGTTGTGGACACCCCCTGCTTCTTCCGTCCATGGTCTGTGACATCACTGCAACATATATAAATAGAATGGGCTGTCTTACTGGGGCAGCCCATTCCAAAAGCTTATACTTAGCAAACATTTTTGAATTTTATTAAAAACCACTCCCCAATATATGGGCCACCTTAACCCCCTCCTGGTGGGACATAGTAGTGGGTTTGAAACATTACCACTACTCTCTTCCTCCAACAGGGGATCAAGCACAGCACCTGGAACTCACCAACCTCCACCAGAGGGATTTGAACTCATGTCTCTATCATACCAGTCTGAGTCCTTACTCTCTGAGCCATCACCTGCACTCAGACACCAACCTGTTCGTTCTCATAGTTCAGGTATTAATCTGCTGCAAATAACTAAAGAGACACCAAGCCTTGAACCTGCAACTCCAAAATCTCTGTGGGGGTTACCGGCTGACGACTAACCCTCAGAGCCAGCTACCAGGCTGGAGGAGATGTCTGATTCAGATTGTTCTCAGTGTCATCACCCACATTGTACAATACAAAGGAAATAATGAGTTGCCAGCCCCAGGATTCCATCACACGTCTCCAGAGCTTTCTCCAGAAGATAGGCGCACCAACTACCTGAGCCATGAGGCAGGCAGATATGCAAGCAAATGTTCTCATCCTTCTATTTCCTATACATCGGGTATGTGCAAAAACAGAGGAAACATGCCAAGTCCCATCATCCAAAATAGAAGAGAATATTCTAGGTCCCACCATCCAGAATAGAGGAGAATACACTATATTGCCAAAAGTATTAGGACACCCCATCCAAATCATTGAATTCAGGTGTTCCAATCTCCTCCATGGCCACAGGTGTAAAAAATCAGCACCTCGGCATGCAGACGGCTTCTACAAACATTTGTGGAAGAATTGGTCGCTCTCTAGAGCTCAGTGAATACAAGCTTGGTACTGTGATAGGTTGTAAACTGTGCAATAAGTCCATCTGTAAAATATTCTTGTTTCTAAATTTTCCACGGTTTACTGTTATTATCCTAAAGTGGAAGGACATAGTAGTGGGCTGAAAACATTCCTCTCTACCACCAACAGGGAACTCAGGCACTGCCCAACAACCTGAAACTCAGCAACCTCTACCAGAGGGATTTGAACTCACGTCTCCATCATACCAGTCTGAGTCCTTACTCTCTGAGCCACCACCTGCACTCAGACACCAAGGTGTTCCTTCTCATAGTTCAGGTATTAATCTGCTGCCAATAAATAAAAAGACACCAAACCTTCAACCTGCGACTCCAAAATCTCTGTGGGGTCACTGACTAACGACTAACCCTCTGAGCCAACCAGGTTGGAGGAGATGTCTGATTCAGATTGTTCTCAGTGTCATCACCCACATTGTACAATACAAAAGAAATAATGAGTTGCCATCCCTGGGATTCCATCACACGTCTCCAGAACTTTCGCCAGAATATACGCGCACCAACTACCTGAGCCATGAGGCCAGTGGACTTGCCAGCCAATGTTCTCAACCTCCTATACATCAGGAACAAGCCGAAATATCAGAAATATTACAAGTCCCATCATCCAACTAGAGATAATAGAGAGAAGTATTCTAAGTCCCACCGGGGGAAATAGATGAAAAACATTCCATTAAAATGGTCCAAATAGAAAACTGAATTAGGATGAGGATGAGAAGAAGATGTCTGGAGACTGAGAGGTGGCAGTGGCTCAGTTGCAGAAGCAGAGACTTTGGTGTTTTATGGCCTCACCCCCTAAATATATGCAGTGCTGTGTGTGTGTAAATATATATATACACACACACACACACACAACCTTAAAGATCTTCCACCATCAGGGAGATCAGGCGCTGCCCAGGACCTGGGGGCCACAGGGATTCAAACTCAGGGTCTCCAGCAGACCAGTCTCAGCTCTTACCAAGTGAGCTATCACTGCTTCACGCTAAGAGACATTCTTATTGTCTTACTTAAGGATTGAGCAGATGCTAAAGTATTAAAAAAAAAGCTTCCCACCATTTTTATGTACTCATCTACCTAGGTAAAGTAGAGGAAAAATATTCTAAGTCCCACTATCCAAAAATGCACAAAAATACTGTAGGGCCCACCATAAAAAAAAATAGATGAAAAATATTCTAAATTCCCATACACACTATTAGATTTTCTGCAGATTTTCATCTTCAGATTTACCAAAACCATATAATAAAACGTTAATACTTAAGAGTTTAAAATTTGTATGCAATCAGGCAGGCCCTTGCACTACGTGGTTTTGAAAATTTCTGAAGACAAAAATCTGCAGAAAATCAAACCGTGTGTGTGTATGGGGCTTTAGTCTCACTTTTGGACGGAGTGGTCTCCAGCAGAACCGACCTGTCCAATGATGATGTTACATTAGTATAACACGAAATGGAAAGAAAGTCTTACTAGGCATCTCATCCACTGAGCTATTACAGCCTACGGCATGTGCTCTTCCCTTCTTCTTCTTCTTCTTGTGGACTACATAGAAAATTAAGAAGAATAAAAGACTGAATACCACCACTCTCCTCTCCAGTGAGCCTCATGCTGGCTGCTAACAACTCCACATCCAGATCAGAGCCTGGAGACCAGGAGCAAATGTTTCTCATCACTAACTCTACACAACAGTCATCCTTGGGGTCCAATAAAATCAGGAAATTTACTTTCTGTTTTCATGGTGCCAACGTGGATAGGATACTACCACATGTATGCTGCCATGGATTGGTGCCAGGAAAGGAAAATTAAGGTATTTGAGACAATTTTCTATTTTCATGGAGCCAACATGGCAACAGCATAGATGTAGTATGCAGGGATCCTACCACATAGATGCTGGCATGGGTTGATGCCAGGAAAAGAAAATGACGGTAAGTATATGATACCATTTTATATTTTCCTGGCACCAACATGGCAGCATACTTGTTGTAGGAGGGGATACTACCACATGTATGCTGCCATGCATTGGTGCCAGGAAATAAAAATTATGGTAGGTATATGATAACATTTTCCATTTTCCTGGTGCCAACATGGTATTGTATCAAATGCCATTATTTTATTTTCCTGTCACCAATCCTTGGTGGCATACATGTGGTAGTATCCCTGCCTACTACATTTATACTGCCTTGGATTCTCGACAGAAAAGGAAAATTATGGTAAGTATACGATGCAATTTTCCATTTTCCTTGCGCCAACATGGCAGCGTACTTCCACATGTACACCGCCATAGATTAGTGCCAGCAAAGGAAGATTACGGCATTTGATACAATTTTCTGCTTTCCTGGTGCCAATATGGCAGCAGCATACATGTAGTAGGCAAGGATCCTACCACATGAATGCTCCCATGGGTTGATGCCAGGAAAGGAAAATTACAGTAAGTATTTGATACAATTTTTCATGCAGCACCAATCCCCGCCCTGTTACATGGGTGCTCGGGCACTCTGCATGGTCCACACGTTTGCCCAGGCCGGCATGTTTTTGCTGCATTTATCCTCCTGACACCTCTTAAACACCCGTTCCTTCTATTTCAGAATAAGAAAATATTCTAACAAAGACACGCTGAGGCTCAAAACAAATGCTGAGCAACACATTCATTAAAAAAAAAAAAATGGTCATCTTGGTACATAAGCTTTTGATGTGTCTCCTCAGATCTGGCAGAGAAAGGGTTTGACTTTGCACCTCACAATGAAGTCATCAATAGTATAAGAAGAGACAGGATAAAGGGGTCTCTCTTCTCCCGGTTGTCAGGGGTAACAGGGCATATTTCTGACATACAGAAGCCGCCCCCCCCTCCGGTAGTGACTATTATTTGTTGAGCGGAGGTGAGGATGAAGTGCGGCAGATGAGGCCGGACTCGCCGAGGGTAAAAATAGAAGTCGAATGTTTGTTTATCGCTTATGGGAGCAGCGGGGGCCCCACCAACCCCGGAGAAGTAGATTAGGTAAAGTAACAAATGGGCTTTAGAATAGATTCAACTGCCACACAAAGCCTTGGGAACCCAAAAGGAACACAAACACCAATATATAGACCAGCCGGAAGTGTCCTTCTGTAGACCTGCAACTAAGCCGACACAATCCCAGGTTCCATCCCATTGATTTCTTGTAAACCCAATCTCTAGAGTCTCAAAGGAGCTTCAACGTGATCACGTCTTTTCAAAATTAGATTTTTACTCTTCCCAAAGTGAAAACCTCTTGTTTTAGTTATATGAGGCTTTCCCTAATCTACTCAATTAAAAGCATATTTCTTTTTTTTTTTTTTTTACTCTTTTTATTGGGTTTCAAGTTTAGTTACAAAACAGGGCCTATCGGGCATACCCAGGCTCGGTCCACATACATCACAACAAAACAAACAGTATAAAAATAAAATCTTAACAGTAGTGCGGCTATTGGCACTAGAACAAGACTACACGCTCCAGTAACTTCTGAGATTGTTAGAATATTGTAGGTATCAGCCACTCAGGGGTAGTATTAAGCCACCTTTAATAAGATGGAAGTATTATTAGATATTTGGGTTGGATGTGGGTTCAACTACATATACATGTCCACCTGGTCGTTGGTAAGGTAATCTACTAATTAGGAGATTCAGCGTCAGTATTAGTATACAGGCCCTCTACCCAAATGTCCCAAACCTTGTGGAATTTGTTTAGGGCATCCTCTTGCTAAATAGGTGGCCTTGTACAGTGGTAATTTGGCATTAATTAATATTTTCCCCAAGGTAAGGGTTGGCGCAGATGAGGATTTCCATTGGAGAAGAATAGTTTTCCTTGCTTAGAACAATAGTAATCCTATCAGCGTCCTGGAGCCACAAGCATCTTTATTTCTGACCGCATTGCTAATGGAAATGTAGTATGTAAGCACGTTCCCACATTTCAGTGCGTCCTCCAAGTGAATCACCAGGCCCTTCTAAGAGACCGGCCTTCTTCTTGGCTCTCTCCAGCAATGGGTCTCCCCCCGTGGCACAGCTTCCTCCAGACCAGGCAGGACAGCTTAAGGACCACTTCAGCACACAATAGGCCCCAAAACAGGCTATTGGGCCTAACATCAGAGTTCCATCCAGCAGTACATCCCTAGGCCTCAGCCCAGGGGAAGACAGTGGGCAAATGGCCTGCCCCGAATATTTATATCCTCCCCCAGCATGCACCAGTGGCATAAACATCCTACTAGATTGGCTGAAGAAAATATAAGTATTCATAACTTAATTTTGTTTGTGAGATCTAGTATTATGACCAGTGATACCAGTGACATCTACTGGCAGTGAGAAAGCACAAGCCAACTTAAAGTAGTAGTAAACTGCATGTCACATACTAGCACATTATGAAATATTTAATAATAAAAAAGACCTGTACATAAATTATACTTATTAGTATTTTTTTGGCTGATCCAGAGTGTGCAGGTTGAAGGTTTTATTTCACCTTATTTTGTATTATGAAATACTTACCTTAGAATGAAGCCCTCCAGTGGCATGCTGTCACGGCTGACAGGGTTCCATCTTCACCCGGACCTTCCTTCCGGGTTCGAGTGTGCGTGGGAGTTACAGCCGCTGCACGGGGCTCTGAAGTGGTAGTTAAATCGTCGTATTTGTACCTACAGGTAAGCCTATAATAAGTTTAGGAGATATTCAGACTGCATGCAGCCGGTGACGTCACAAGTGACGTGCAAGTTTAGGAGATATTCATTGTACCTACAGGTAAGCTTTAATTCAGGAGTATGTGTAGGTACAGGTAAAAAAAAAAGAGACTTTACTACCACTTTAAGCTTAGGGAAAAAACAGGTGAAAAACTATACAATCAGCCAATTAAATTGACATAGTAGCCCCTGTTCAGGACAAGGGGGCTATAAACAGATGAGCTTGGCAAACCTGATTGAAAATGGCATTTCATAAGAGACAGTCATATTACAAGATATTCTTGCTAAGTTACTATGGACCATTCCATGTTACTGGAGACTGCTGCTATGTTAATGTAGACTTATAAAGACTTCCAGATACTGCTAGAGACCTCTGCCACTGGATATCCCTCTATGGGGTTACATTGTATCTCTGTACTGGATATCCCTCTATGGGGTTACATTGTATCTCTGTACTGGATATCCCTCTATGGGGTTACATTGTATCTCTGTATTGGATATCTCTCTATGGGGTTACATTGTATCTCTGTACTGGATATCCCTCTATGGGGTTACATTGTATCTCTGTACTGGATATCCCTCTATGGTGTTACATTGTATCTCTGTACTGGATATCCCTCTATGGGGTTACATTGTATCTCTGTACTGGATATCTCTCTATGGGATTACATTGTATCTCTGTACTGGATATCTCTCTATGGGGTTACATTGTATCTCTGTACTGGATATCCCTCTATGGGGTTACATTGTATCTCTGTACTGGATATCTCTCTATGGGGTTACATTGTATCTCTGTACTGGATATCCCTCTATGGGGTTACATTGTATCTCTGTACTGGATATCCCTCTATGGGGTTACATTGTATCTCTGTACTGGATATCCCTCTATGGGGTTACATTGTATCTCTGTACTGGATATCTCTCTATGGGGTTACATTGTATCTCTGTACTGGATATCCCTCTATGGGGTTACATTGTATCTCTGTACTGGATATCTCTCTATGGGGTTACATTGTATCTCTGTACTGGATATCTCTCTATGGGGTTACATTGTATCTCTGTACTGGATATCCCTCTATGGGGTTACAGTGTATCTCTGTACTGGATATCCCTCTATGGGGTTACATTGTATCTCTGTACTGGATATCCCTCTATGGGGTTACATTGTATCTCTGTACTGGATATCTCTCTATGGGGTTACATTGTATCTCTGTACTGGATATCCCTCTATGGGGTTACAT
Source organism: Aquarana catesbeiana (assembly GCF_042186555.1). NCBI lineage: Eukaryota > Metazoa > Chordata > Amphibia > Anura > Ranidae > Aquarana > Aquarana catesbeiana. The sequence continues at coordinate 3,810,430 of NC_133335.1, forward strand.
TGTATCTCTGTACTGGATATCCCTCTATGGGGTTACATTGTATCTCTGTACTGGATATCTCTCTATGGGGTTACATTGTATCTCTGTACTAGATATCCCTCTATGGGGTTACATTGTATCTCTGTACTGGATATCTCTCTATGGAGTTACATTGTATCTCTGTACTGGATATCCCTCTATGAGGTTACATTGTATCTCTGTACTAGATATCCCTCTACGGGGTTACATTGTATCTCTGTACTGGATATCTCTCTATGGAGTTACATTGTATCTCTGTACTGGATATCCCTCTATGGGGTTACATTGTATCTCTGTACTGGATATCCCTCTATGAGGTTACATTGTATCTCTGTACTGGATATCCCTCTATGGGGTTATATTGTATCTCTGTACTGGATATCGCTCTATGGGGTTACATTGTATCTATGTACTGGATATCGCTCTATGGGGTTACATTGTATGTCTGTACTGGATATCCCTCTATGAGGTTACATTGTATCTCTGTACTAAATATCTCTCTATGGGGTTACATTGTATCTCTGTACTGGATATCCCTCTATGGGGTTACATTGTATCTCTGTACTGGATATCCCTCTATGGAGTTACATTGTATCTCTGTACTGGATATCTCTCTATGGGGTTACATTGTATCTCTGTACTGGATATCCCTCTATGGGGTTACATTGTATCTCTGTACTGGATATCTCTCTATGGGGTTACATTGTATCTCTGTACTAGATATCCCTCTATGGGGTTACATTGTATCTCTGTACTGGATATCTCTCTATGGGTTTACATTGTATCTCTGTACTGGATATCTCTCTATGGGGTTACATTGTATCTCTGTACTGGATATCCCTCTATGGGGTTACATTGTATCTCTGTACTGGATATCCCTCTATGGGGTTACATTGTATCTCTTTTCCTCCATATCCCTCTATGGGGTTATATTGTATCTCTGTACTGGATATCGCTCTATGGGGTTACATTGTATCTCTGTACTGGATATCCCTCTATGGGGTTACATTGTATCTCTGTACTGGATATCTCTCTATGGGGTTACCTTGTATCTCTGTACTGGATATCCCTCTATGGGGTTACATTGTATCTCTGTACTGGATATCCCTCTATGGGGTTACATTGTATCTCTTTTCCTCCATATCCCTCTATGGGGTTATATTGTATCTCTGTACTGGATATCCCTCTATGGGGTTACATTGTATCTCTGTACTGGATATCCCTCTATGGGGTTACATTGTATCTCTGTACTGGATATCCCTCTATGGGGTTACATTGTATCTCTGTATTGGATATCCCTCTATGGGGTTACATTGTATCTCTGTACTGGATATCCCTCTATGTGGTTACATTGTATCTCTGTACTGGATATCTCTCTATGGGGTTACATTGTACCTCTGTACTGGATATCTCTCTATGGGGTTACATTGTATCTCTGTACTGGATATCCCTCTATGGGGTTACATTGTATCTCTTTTCCTCCATATCCCTCTATGGGGTTATATTGTATCTCTGTACTGGATATCTCTCTATGGGGTTACATTGTATCTCTGTACTGGATATCCCTCTATGTGGTTACATTGTATCTCTGTACTGGATATCTCTCTATGGGGTTACATTGTACCTCTGTACTGGATATCCCTCTATGGGGTTACATTGTATCTCTGTACTGGATATCCCTCTATGGGGTTACATTGTATCTCTTTTCCTCCATATCCCTCTATGGGGTTATATTGTATCTCTGTACTGGATATCTCTCTATGGGGTTACATTGTATCTCTGTACTGGATATCCCTCTATGGGGTTACATTGTATCTCTGTACTGGATATCTCTCTATGGAGTTACATTGTATCTCTGTACTGGATATCCCTCTATGGGGTTACATTGTATCTCTGTACTGGATATCTCTCTATGGGGTTACATTGTATCTCTGTACTGGATATCCCTCTATGGGGTTACATTGTATCTCTGTACTGGATATCCCTCTATGGGGTTACATTGTATCTCTGTACTGGATATCCCTCTATGGGGTTACATTGTACCTCTGTACTGGATATCTCTCTATGGGGTTACATTGTATCTCTGTACTGGATATCTCTCTATGGGGTTACATTGTATCTCTGTACTGGATATCCCTCTATGGGGTTACATTGTATCTCTGTACTGGATATCTCTCTATGGGGTTACATTGTATCTCTGTACTGGAGACGGTAAACGTTATATTTCGGGGTACAATCTGTGTTGGTGACAGTCAGGTAAAAGCGGCATCAGGAAAAACTCCAGAAAAATGTATTAATAAAACTCCTCTTTGTCTTCAAATCTGCTACCAAAATGAAACCCCGATTTTACAATAAGTTGCCCGGGTACGGGGAGACTACGCCACATAAAGTTCTTTGATGTGAAATGAACACAATGAAAACCATTTGGGGAGAGGACCTGGTGGTTGGCGGGTCGCTATGTGCATCATCTAGTGACAGGTGCATGGAAGTAGAAAGCAATATTGTACTGCACGGTGTTCCCCTTTAAGGGCCTGTCCTCTGTCCATGAATCCTGGCGGGGTGAGAGAAGGGGGGGAGGGGCAGCACTGTGTTCTTCTCAGACCTAATGAATATTCATGAGTTCAGTTTGATCCATGAGATGCGGTCAGAACAGAGAATCAATTCAGAGCTTCACAGTCTAAACATAGCCGTATGTCCTCCAGTGGGATGTCCCAGTTCCTGACTCTGACTGATTCATGAACCGTTAACCCAGCACTGGCCAGCAGGGACCATTGGTGCATTAATTGGGGTCAGTACAGCTCTAACGGAGGCCATTCCATCCATACACTCTGGGTGGCTCCATAAGACTTTTAGACATTTTTTAATAAATAAACTTGCCCTCTCATATGTACCCCTTCTATTAAGTGCTGATCTGCTGCCATTGGAGGTCATTCAAGAGCACAAAAGGGTCATAACTGCAGTGTGTTCCCCCCTGGGGAGAGGTTTCCTCACTTCCTGTCTCAGAGACACCAAGTCACAGGAAGAAAGGCCAAAACTCCCCAACAAAATCCGAAACAATCCAATAAGCTCAGCACTTAACAGGAGCAAACAGATGTTATTTGTGATAGACCACCTTGATGTGGAACCCAGAAAGAGATGGCCAAGATGCTCTAACCAAATCAAGGCATCATATATACCAATAAAAATCCTGGGAGGGCCAGTCCAAGGGGTAGGCAGAAGAGGCAACTGCCTTGGGAGCTCTAGCAGATGTGGGGAGCAAAAAGGGTCAGGTCTAACCTATGCTACTGCAGTCCACAGCCTCATAGGTTCCAACCCTTCCTCGCTCCATCCATAGTAAATCCATGCTATAAAAGCCCTGGTTGCAGGCAATGACACCATACTGTAACGTGTAACAACCAATCAAAACAGAGAAACCACAGCAGTACCTATATGTGATGGGGCCCCATAGTAAAACCATGAAGGGACCCCCTGTCTCTCTAATCTCCTTTTCAAAGCAAAGTCCTCTAGTGATACAGAACAAGGTTTACATAGCAGTCATGTAGACGCTCCCAAACTATATACACCTTCATTTTATCTATCTGCCACATCTTATTCCTACCTCCACAAATCACTGTGCAACCAGACAGCACCGGGCCCCATAACAGTCGCTTGTTGTGCAAGGACTATCCTTACAAGCTAGTGAGAATCTTTCCATCTTTCTGAAGCACCAGACCAGATCTCAGAGTATGAAAATCTTCCTGACTACAGTATAAACTCCTGAAACTAGACAAGTCCTCTTTAGGATACAACGCCTGTCTATTAATCCTGGGATCTCAGGAGGCCATCATTGCCAGACTCCTAAAGAGCACCATCATACAGCGAAGCATCTAAAAACCCAATGCAGTGAAAGTCCTAAAACTGGAGAAGTGCCCCCCCACATGACACAAAGAGCATCTATCAGTCCGAGAACCTCAGGAGGCCATCATTGCCAGACTCTTACAGAGGACCATCATACAGCTAAGTATCTGGAGGCCCACTGCCTATAGAGTCAAAACTGGATAGGTTACCTCTGGGACACAAAGACTGTCCATCAATCCTGGGACCTCAGGAGGTCACCATTCCCAGACTACTGAAGAGGACCATCATACAGATAATTAACTGAAGGACCACTACAGCAAGAGTCCTAATCTGAACACATGACCTCTAGGACACAAAGACTGTCCATCAAACCTGAGATTTCAGGATGGCATTGTTCCCAGACTACTTCAGAGGACAATCATACAGATAAGTATCTTCTGTAGAAACCCAATGCAGTACCTCCAGGTCCGACAACCTCCAGGTCCGGCATGCCCTTCAGTCCCAATTTAGCGCCTCAACTCCTATGCTAGAATCAGGGACCCTGGCGGATGTGATCCTTGGTGAAGACCCTAAGAAATTAATTTCCATACTATATAACCAACTTCTTCTGCCATCGGCCGCCGCACATGCATACTAACTAAAATCTAAATGGGAGGCGGACCTGGGGGAGATGGAAGATGAAGAATGGGGGAAATATTAGAGTCTTGTAAAAAAGTATCCCCTAAACTCTCAAACCGCCTTATCCACCTCTATATCCTCCATACTGTAGATCATACCTCACCCCCTCTTGTTTATGCAAGTATAAGTAGGATGCCAACCCAACATGCCCCAGATGTGGAGACACAGACAGCACTTTCTACCATCTAATTTGGGCTTGACCAATACTGGTTGCAAGTTGTTAAATTTCTCCATGACTGTATGGGCTCTCCTCTGACACTATGCCCATGCCAATGTCTACTTGGCCTCCTCCCCGTTCCTGAGGAAGAGAAATACTTGTTGACATTCCTACAGGAAACCCTATTCACAGCCAGAATGCAGATAGCCCAACTGTGGCTTAGAGCTACCTCCCCCACAATACAGCAATGGAAAAGGGCTGTAAACCTCACTCTTCCCTACAAAAGGGTCCTCTACTCTCATGCCCGGTAAATTTCATAAGATCTAGGATAGGTGGGTGGATGACTCTTCCACCTGTACGGACTAATGTTGTATGCTTTTTAGGCCAGCTTGTCATGCTTGCTCGGTGAGTGTTACCATTACCAATACCCATTATGAATATGTAAAATCATGCCTCATTTGCAAATAGCAGCGCCTAGTAATATTACTGTTACTATAACATGTCAGACAATTTTTTCTTTTTTGTTTAGTTTTGTTTTCTGTCTGGTGCCGATTGCACTATGTTTTCTGAATGTAATCTCCTGAATTGCTGATTATGCTCAATAAACTTTATTTTTGATTAAAAAAAAAGAAACCCGATGCAGTGAGAGTCCTAAAACTGAAAAAATGCTCCCTTTGACACAAAGACCATACATCAGTCCGGGAACCTTGTGGGGCCATTGTTTGCTACTCCTACAGAGGACCATCATACAGCTAAATATCTGGATGCCCACTGCATATGCAGTCCTAAAACTGAATAGGTTACCTCTGGAACACCAGAAACAGGACTGTCTATCAATCCTGGGACCTCAGGAGGTCCTCGTTTCCAGACTACGGAAGAGGACCATCATAACGTTAAGTAAATGTAGGACCACTACAGCAAGAGTTCTAAATCTTGACATATCACTTCTAGGACACCTAGGATTTCAGGAAGGCATTGTACCCAGACTTTTCAAGAGGACCATAATACAGCTAAGTGTCTAGAAATCCAATGCAGTGAGAGTCCTAAAACTGAAAAAGTGCCCCCCCCAGGACACAAAGACCATCCATCAATCTGAGAACCTCAGGAGGCCATCCTTGCCAGACCATCAGACAGCTAAGTATCTAGAGGCCCACTGCACATAGAGTCCAAAAACTGGATAGATTACCTCTGGGACACAAAGACTGTCCATCAATTCTGGGACATTAGGGGGTCACCATTCCCAGACTACTGAAGAGGACCAATATACTGCTAAGTAACTGAAGGACCAGTGTAGCAAGAATCCTAAATCTAGACATGTCACCTCTAGCACACAAAGATCGTCTACCAAACCTGAGCTTTCAGGGTGGTATTGTTGCCAAACTACTTCAGAGGACCATCATGAAGCTAAGTATCTAGAAACCCAATGCAGTTAGAGTTCTAAAACTGGAAAAGGACACAAAGACCATCCATCTGGGGACCTCAGGAGGCCATCATTGCAAGACTCCTACAGAGGACCATCATACAGCTAGGTATCTGGAGGCCCACTGCAACATAGAGTCCTAAAACTAGATATGGTTACCTCTAGGACACAAAGAACACCCACCCAGGGACCTCAGAAGGCTATCATTCCTCCTCCTAAGGACCACCATCATACAGCTAAGTATCTGGAGGCCCACTGCATATACAGTCCTAAAAGTGGATAGGTTAACTCTGGGACATAAGGACCATCCATCAATCCTGGGACCTCAGGAGGCCATCATTCCCAGACTACTGAAGAGGACCATCATAAAGACATATCACCTCTAGGACACAAAGGCTGTCCACCAAACCTAGAATTATTTCAGGATGGCATTGTTCCTGGACTACTTAAGAGGACCATCATAGAGTTAATTATCTATAAACCCAATACAGTGAGAATCCTAAAACTGGACAAGGGCCGTCCCCAGGACACAAACACCATTCATCAGTTCGAGAACCTTAGGAGGCCATCATTGCCAGACTCATCATACAGCTAAGTATCTGGAGCCCCACAAAGTCCATTTCACAGCACCATTATTTGGGTTAGAGACAAGCCAGACTCACCCCACTCCCATAAACATCTAAAGTGATACCTGCCTTGGCTGTGCATTCTGACAAATATCAGCAGGTGGCTAGGAACCGGGGATGACCCTGCTGGCCAAAGTGAGAAGGAAGAAAACACCTCCACATCCAGCTTACTGACAGGTCCACGTTAGAGTTTACATATAGAAATGAATAACCTGATTGGTGAATTGCTGATCACTAGGGGTATCAGAGTCTCCAATCAGCGGGAGATAAAGGAAAACTACTTGTAAACGGATTCTGTCTCTATGAGGAGAACATTCTCTGTTATCTTCAATGGCAGTCAGCCTTCCCTCGGTTCCCCTTAGTATTATTTTCAAAAAAAAAATTGTTGTCATTAATCTTTTTACTTTTCACTTTTTTTACTTTGTGACGTCATTCTCACGGAAAAGAAATTTCCTGTGAAATTGGTGGACACGTTGATGTTGCTGATCTCACAAAGGTTTTGTTGGAGGTGAGCCGCGTCCGGCGTGCCGTTGAATTGAAATGACTTCTTCCATCCAGCGAGAAGCTCCCCTAATTACCAGATCCTATCGTCATTCGCAGGCACAATGCTTTTTTATTTACGGGATAATTCTGCCGGAGTCCAGAGCCCCTTTTCTTGCCGATTTCACGCACTTCTAGCCTGATTGGTGATGAGGAAATGCGAATGTTAAAGGGAGGAACCGCCGCTCTCTGCGCTGCAATCACTTCACCCTCATCAATCGGGGGGGTGAAATTCTCACAGAATAAAGACTCTCTGATTAACCCCCTCACTGCTGGTCTCTGAGGAGCCGGGTCCTGCCACTGTGACAAACAGGCGCTGTCTCATTTCTCAATTTACAGTAGCTGTAACAATTTTCAGAGAGGCTCATCCTTTTATCAATAAAACATCATTCTAGAGCTTCAGTCAGTGGCTTTGTCTAGGCTGAGATTATGTCATCAGTTTGCTGCAGGCAGGAAAAAGCATTTCCTTAGTCACCCCTCCCCCAGTGACTTTGCCTAGGCTGAGATGATGTCCTCAGTCTGCTGCAGGCAGGAGGGAGCATTTGCTCAGTCTCCCCTCAGCCAGTGATCAGACTGTACATTGTAACTTTGTTGAAGGAGGAAGATACATTTCCTCAGTCCCCCCTCCTCCAGTGAGCAGACTGTACATTGTAACTTTGTAGAAGGAGATGGAAGCATTTCCATGATGCATGGCTGCTTATTGAGACTCAAAATATTCCAAGCCCTAAGTTGTTCCCATTTGCTTGAACTCTGCCTGATCTTTGAATGTTACCTCCCCCCACCCCCCGCTAGAGATGCAGCATCTCTTTTTTTTTTGCTCTTTGCCTCATGTATTATTTTAGCAGCTGTGCTGACATAATGTGACATAAATACATTATACATATTTATTTTTACTCATCATTACATTAGACAGTTGTGGAGAACAGAGGGACAGAGGAGTACACATGGCAAACTTCTATTGTTATTACCTTGAAGAAACATACAGTATCTCACAAAAGTAAGTACACCCCTCAGTGACATTTTTGTAAATCTTTTCTTCTATCTTTTCATGTGACAACACTGAAGAAACGACACTTTGCTACAATGTAAAGTAGTGAGTGTACAGCTTGTATAACAGTGTAAATTTGCTGTCCCCTCAAAATAACTCAACACACAGCCATTAATGTCTAAACCACTGGCAACAAAAGTCAGTACGCCCCTTAGTGAAAATGTCTAAATTGGGCCCAATTAGTCATTTTCCCTCCCCGGTGTCATGTGACTCGTTAGTGTTACAAGGTCTCAGGTGTGAATGGGGAGCGGGTGTGTTAAATTTGGTGTTATCGCTCTCACTCTCTCATACTGGTCACTGGAAGTTCAACATGGCACCTCATGGCAAAGAACTCTCTGAGGATCTGAAAAAAAGAATTGTTGCTCTACATAAAGATGTTTATTCTAAAAGGAAAAATTTGCGCTAGGTGTAAATTGTTGTAAAGAAATATAAATCTATGAAAAAATATATATATTGTGCTCAAGTGTACAAAAAATAAATCTATGAAGAAATATCCTGCAGCTATACGCTATAACCCTGATAGGGGGCACCCTACATATACATCTACATAAAGATGGCCTAGGCTATAAGAAGAGTGCCAAGACCCTGAAACTGAGCTGCAGCACGGTGGCCAAGACCATACAGCCATTTATCAGGACAGGTTCCTGGTTTGGTCGACCAAAGAAGTTGAGTGCACGTGCTCAGTGTCATATCCAGAGGTTGTCTTTGAGAAATAGACGTATGAGTGCTGCCAGCATTGCTGCAGAGGTTGTAGGGGTGGGGGGTCAGCCTGTCAGTGCTCAGACCATACGCCGCACACTGCATCAAATTGGTCTGCATGGCTGTCGTCCCAGAAGGAACACCCTTCTAAAGATGATGCACAAGAAAGACCGCAGTTTGCTGAAGACAAGCAGATTAAGGACATGGATTACTGGAGACCAAGATAAACTTATTTGGTTCAGATGGTGACAAGCGTGTGTGGGGGCAACCAGGTGAGGAGTACAAAGACAAGTGTGTCTGGCCTACAGTCAAGCATGGTGGTGGGAGTGTCATGGTCTGGGGCTGCATGAATGCTGCCGGCACTGGGGAGCTACAGAACCATGAATGCCAACATGTACTGTGACATACTGAAGTAAAGCATGATCCCCTCCCTTCGGAGACTGGGCCACAGGGCAGTATTCCAACATGATAAAGACCCCAAACACACCTCCAAGATGACCACTGCCTTGCTAAAGAAGCTGAGGGTAAAGGTGATGGACTGGCCAAGCATGTCTCCAAACCTAAACCCTATTGAGCATCTGTGGGGCATCGTCAAATGGAAGGTGGAGGAGCGCAAGGTCTCTAACATCCACCAGCTCCGTGATGTCGTCATGGAGGAGTGGAAGAGGACTCCAGTGACAACCTGTGAAGCTCTGGTGAACTCCATGCTCAAGAGGGTTAAGGCAGTGCTGGAAAATAATGATGACCACACAAAATATTGACACTTTGGGCCCAATTTGGACATTTTCACTTAGGGGTGTACTCGCTTTTGTTGCCAGCAGTTTAGACATTACTGGCTGTGTGTTGAGTTATTTTGAGGGGACAGCAAATTTACACTGTTATACAAGCTGTACACTCACTACTTTACATTGTAGCAAAGTGTCATTTCTTCAGTGTTGTCACATAAAAAGATAGAAGAAATATTTACTCAAATGTGAGGGGTGTACTCATTTTTGTGAGATACTGTATATAGGACCATTCCAAGGAAAGGACAATGAGACATGTGCTGCAGGTCTTCCGGAATATGAGACTTGTCGGGACTGGAGATTACACAGTCCTGGTCTTCTAGGTCAGCCGTTGAGCCCCAAATGACAGGAATATCTTCTTACTACTTCTTATGTTGAATGAAAACACACATACAGTATAATATGGCCACATAAGATAATGGTTAATATCATTGCATGTCTATGGTGGGCACGCAAACCTTTGACCAACCCTATTATTGAAAAAAATTGATTGGCAGGGTTGGGTTCTACTGTTCTCCTGGCCAATCACTTCACTTTACCCAGGAGATACGGAATCCCATGGAATACGGCTCCCCTTTCCTTCTCCATTGCCATAAACATGAACACTCGGTCAATCCAAGCATAGATGTTTATGGAAAGGCCTTCTAAATGAAGCTCTTTGGCTGGTCAGATTTCATCACCATGTCCAGTCGACCACCGTATTGTCCACAACCAATTTTGTCTCAATCCACAGGGTTAGGTTCTCCTGGCTAATCACTTTACTTTTCCCTAAAGATAGGAAATCCCTGGCAAGGCTCCCTTCCTTTCTTCATAGCTATAAACATGAACACTTGGCCAATCCAAGCATAGTTGTTTAGGGAAAGACCTTCTAAAAGGAAGATCCTTGGCTGGTCAGATTTTATCTCCATGTCTCCAGTTAGCCATCAGATGTCCATAGCCAGTTTTTGCCTCAATCCACAGGGTTGGGTTCTTCTGCCAAATCATTTTACTTTTCCCAAGAGATACAAAATCCCTGGTAAGGCTCCCTTCCCTTCTCCATAGCCATTAACATGAACACTCGGCCAATGCAAGCATAGATGGTTATGGAGAGACTTTCGGAATGAAGATCATTGGCTGGTCAGATTTTTCTCCATGTCCAGTCAGCCATTGTTTATCCACAACCAGTTTTGCCTCAATCCTTCGGATTGGGTTCTCCTGACCAATAACTTTATTTTACCCAAGAGATAAGAAATCTCTGGCAAGGCTCCCTTCCTTTATCCTTTGTCATAGACACTCGGCCGATTCAAGCATAGATGTTTATAGAAAGACCTTTTATAAGGAAGATCTTTGGCTGGTCGAATTTCATCTCCATGACCAATTGGCCATTGCATGTTCACAACCAGTTGTGCCTCAGTCCACAGGGTTGGGTTTTCCTGGCCAATTACTTTACTTTTCTCAGGAGATACAAAATCCCTGGCAAGGCTCCCTGTCAGGGCTGGGCTCAGCTCTCCCTTCTTAGTGCTCAGGTTGCTCAGCTGTCGGTTAATTGCCAGCACTCATCGTTCCACAGTGGCTCACCTTGTGTTCATTTCCTGCTCTTCAGTCCAGCCCACAGCCAGCCCCTTCTGGCTATTTAAACTGCCTGGCTCATTCATTCAGCGCCATTCATCTTGGTCAACATATCTAGACACTCTCTGCTGTTGTCCTGTTGAAGACTTGTCTGGCTGACGTCCTTGCTGGTTCCTGATCTTGTCTGCTGCCTCCGACTATGCTGATCTCTGGCTTTCTGATTTCATTTCTGGTCAGATTTCATCTCCATGTCTCCAGTCAGCCGTCGTATGTCCACAGCCAGTTTTGCCTCACTCCACCCTGATGTGACCTTCACATTCATACACTTATAAAAAGAGACACACTTGCTGATCACATGTGGAAAATTTAGGTTGTGGAGGAAAAGACAATACAGTCCAGTCCAGGAAGTTTACAGTTTCCGCTCTCCAATGCTCAGACCACTATACAGTGCCTTGAAAAAGTATTCATACCCCTTGAAATTTTCCACATTTTGTCATGTTACAACCAAAAACGTAAATGTATTTTATTGAGATTTTATGTGATAGACCAACACAAAGTGGCACATAATTGTGAAGTGGAAGGAAAGTGATAAATGATATTCAAATTTTTTTTACAAATAAATATCTGAAAAGTGTAGCGTGCATTTGTATTCAGCCCCCTTTACACTGATACCCCTAACTAAAATCTAGTGGAACCAATTGCCTTCAAAAGTCACCTAATTACTAAATAGAGTCCACCTGTGTGTAATGTAATCTCAGTATAAATACAGCTGTTCTATAAAGCCCTCAGAAGTTTGTTAGAGAACCTTAGGGAGCAAACAGCATTGTGAAGGCCAAGGAACACACCAGACAGGTCAGGGATAAAGTTGGGGATAAGTTTAAAGCAGGGTCAGGTTATAAAAAAATCTCCCAAGCTTTGAACATCTCACGGAGCTCTGTTCAATCCATCATCCGAAAATGGAATGAGTATGGCACAACTGCAAGGAGAACATTCATCAGAGATGCAGCCAAGAGGCCCATGGTAACTCTGGAGAAGCTGCAGAGATCCACAGCTCAGGTGGGAGAATCTGTCCACAGGACTATTGTGCATAGTATTGATATAAGCGCTGGAAGCTTCTTGGATACAGTAATGAACCACTTGCCATCTTTCAGCTGTTTGTATACAGTACTCGCAGACTTGCAGTATCCTTTCCAGAGCCTGGGTGCTGCTGGGTGCCTGGGCTTGTAGTATCCTCTCCAATACCTGGGTGCTTGGGACCCATAACCTATTGTGCAGAGTATTGATATAAGCGCTGGAAGCTTCTGGGATGCAGTAATACGGCTTTACTTTCATGGAGGATTAGCAATGCATGTCTTACAGCATAAGAAACATGAACAGGAACAAGGAGCATACAAGTGCATGCATTGAACATAGACAGAACATCCTGTGATCACATTACCATAGAATAACACACTATACCACTGCAGTGCCACCAACTGGTATAGATAGGTACAGTATAATGCATATATAGTTCAGTTTACATAACTTGCTGTTGCTTTTCCAACACCCCTTCTCAACAACATGTGCTTTGTCAAATTACATTTAGCTTCTTCTGGATATAATTATGACGTTCCTTCAACAAAGGCCTGGTGAGTGCATCGGCAGTCATCTCCTCTAATGGGCAGTATTGAATGTCAATAACACCTTGCTCTTGATTGTCCCTCAGTAGGTGATACTTGACATCAATGTGTTTGGTTCTAGGAATCACCCTTTCTGATTGTGTAAGCTTTATACATCCCTGGTGGTCTTCAAAAATGGGGATTGGTTTTGAAATGTCTATCCCAATGTCCACAAAAAGTTGACAAATTCATATCACTTCTTGACATGCGTGTACTGCTACAATGTACTCAGTTGAAGATAGAGCGACAGTTGCTTGCTTTCGACTATACCAACTTATGCTTCCTTCCCCATACTGGAAGATGAATCCACTTGTGGATTTGCAGTCTTTGCAGTCCCTGGCTCAATCAGCATCCACATACCTGACCAGCTTTGGATTGGATGTTGCTGTAAACGTAACTTCATCTGAATTGTTCCTTTGAGGTATTGCAACACTCTTTTTTTTCTGCGTTCCAGTCACTCTGACAGGGAGTTGAGACTTTTCCTGCATAGTTTGCCCACTGCTGCAGCTATGTCTGGTCTTGTCATAGTGGCAACATATAGCAGCTTACCAACTGCTCTGCGATATATGTCATGGTAGCAAGTGTTGTGCTTCATTGCTCTTCTGATAGCCTGGTTTAGTATGAGTTTTCACTTCCTTTGCATCCTGCATATGGAATTGTTCTAAGATTTTGGAGGTTTTCTGAGTATGGTTGAGAAGATAACTTCCATCTTCTTCTCGCTCTATTTGGATTCCCGGATGGTAGCTAATGTCCCCTAGCTTGACTTTGACTTCAGAGTTTTCTTTCAGCTTGTGAACTATCTGAATGTAATCCCCTTCTTGTTCAAAATAAGTTATAATGCCATCAACATAGATAAGGATGTATATCCATCTGTCTTCTTGATTCTTGGAGTAGAGACAGGGGTTGGCTTTACTTCTTGAGAATCCTCTCTGGTAAGCACTTTGCTCACTTTCTCCTTCCACATCCTTGCAGATTGCTTAAGACCGTAGATACTCTTCTGAAGTTTACACACAAGGTTGTCTCTGTCAGGTCTGCCAGGAGATTTCAACCGTCACTTCGGTTTCCTGACCGGTAGTCTTGTTATCCCAGTATCAGGTGGAGGGACGGTTGAGATCCTGCAGCCAGAATAAAGGGACCGCAATAGATGGTGGAAACAGCGTAACAAGGAACCACCAGCAAATAGCTCACGGTTAGGCCGAAGACAGGAAACCGGTGGGTGAAAGGACAATCCAAGACAGCGGACCAAGGTAGAAGTACACAGGGGTCAACCAGAAGGCAGTGTCGTAAACAGGCAGGGTCAGCAACAAGATCAGATTGTAGATGCTATAACTTTTGCGCAAAACCAATCAATGTACGCTTATTGCGATTTTTATTACCAAAAATATGTAGAAGAATACATATCGGCCTAAACTGAGGAAAAAAAATTTTGATAAAAAATGTAGGATATTTATTATAGCAAAAATAAAAAGATATTGTGTTTTTTTTTTTTCAAAATTGTCGCTCTTCTTTTGTTTATAGCGCAAAAAATAAAAACCGCAGAGGTGATCAAATACCACCAAAAGAAAGCTCTATTTGTGGAGAAAAAAAGGACGTCAGTTTTGTTCGGGTGCAACATCGCACGACCGCTTAATTGTCAGCTAAAATGACGCAGTGCCGAATCGCAAAAAATGGCCTGGTCATTGAGCAGCAAAATCTTCCGGGGCTGAAGCGGTTAAAGGTGCCACTACATGAAGTGTCTGCAGTTTGCTTTGTGGCTGCTTTGACTCTTTTGTGGCTAGCTTTAGCTTTCGCTGCTCGGCTTCCCACATAGAACAGTCCTTTTTTAAGTGACCGGTCCTTTTTTCAGCGAAAACAGGCTCTGCTTTCTTTGTTGTGCTTTGTGCCTTTGTACATCTTAAGAGCTTTGTCATCACGGTGCAGATTTTCTTTCCCTCTGTCAAATTCATTGATTAATTTGCCTTTGACATATTCTAGTGTCAGTTCTTGCTCGGGTCTGGTTTCTAAAGCGTTGATAAGAGCAGTATATGTCTCTGGAAGACTGCAGAGGAGCAGGGCAATAATATGCTTATCTTTGATGTCCTCTCCAATGGCATGTAGCTGCTCTATGATCTCTAGCATAGCTTTCAAGTGGTCACACATTTGCTGGCCGCCTTCTAGTCTCATCTTCTAGAGCTTTCTTTTCGTTAGACACGTGCAATTCGTTTCGTTCCGAATTCGTTTTTTTAACGAATTTCGACAAATTAGTTAATTCGGAAATATCCAAGTTAACGAAAACCAGTTTAACAGATTTTTCCGAATATTTGTAAATTCGAATAAGCGAAAATTCGTAAATTCATAAATTCGAAAATTCAAAAATCTGAAATAATAATGAACTAATAATAATTGTACTATTAGTAACTATTAAATTATACATATTGGAATTTCCTTTCAAATTTGGCTGTTAGTGAACGTAACGAATACAAATTTATCAGAAGTTACGAATTATCCGAATTATTAGAAGTTACAAATTATTCCGTATATAAACAAATGGAACGTAACAAATGAAAAATAATAAATAAAAATAATAATAATAAAAACTTTTTATTATTATTATTTTAAGACTTGAAAATTGCTGTTCACAGACGCTCTCCATCCAATATGACAGAGCTTGAGATATTTTGCAAAGAAGAATGGGCAAAAATATCCTCTCTAGATGTACAAAGCTGGTAGAGACATCCCCAAAAAGACTTGTAGAGAAAGGGGGTTCTACAAGTATTGACTCAGGGGGTCAATTTCACATATTTATTTGTATCATTTATCATTTTTCTTCTACTTCACAATTATGAGCCACTTTGTGTTGGTCTATCATATAAAATCCCAATGAAATACATTTATGTTTTTGGTTGTAATATGAGAAAATGTGGGAAATTTCAAGGGAGGTAACATTTCTCATGGGGGGGGGGGTGGGGGGGGTGGCACACATTCCATTGAGTAGGGGGGTGGGCATTTTCCCATTCAGAGGGGGGGTCACACTTCCCATATGCATGAGGAGGAGGGAGGTAGATTTCCTATTCAGAGGGGGGTCACACTTCTTATCAAGAGGGGTCACAATTCCCATTTAGAGGGGCATGCTTCCAATCCAAAAGTGGGGTCAGATTTGCTATCCAGCATGGCCACACTTTCCATACAGGTGGCCTGATTTATTATCCAGAGGGGCCACATTTCCCATCCAAAGGGTTAAAACTACATATCAAGGGGTAAGGGGGGGCAGATTTTCAACACATAAGGGGTCACACTTCCCATTCAGGGGGACCACACTTCCCATCCAGAGGGACTACTGTAATTGCAGAGAAAGGGGGTTCTACAAAGTATTGACTCCGGGGGGTGCCATACAAATGCCCCCCCCCCCACACACACACTTTTCACAGATTTATTTGTATCATTTATCATTTTCCTTCCACTTCACAATTATGTGCCACTTTGTGTTGGTCTATCACATAAAATCCCAATAAAATACATTTACGTTTTTTGGTTGTAACATTACAAAATGTGGGAAATTTCAAGGGGTGTGACTACTTTTTCCAGGCGCTGTAGATGGTGGGAGGTCCGGGTGCTCACAGCGCCAACAACTATTCCAGATTATCGCTTAAAACGTTTCCCAAATATCTAGAAAATAGGCGCACATACCCCGTTGTATCCTTCTAGTAGGCTGGAAGTTGGAACGCCTGCCAGGAACAGGAATAAACTGGATCTGTGAGAGGGAACATTCCTCATTTATATCCATGGAATGATCTCCGTTACAGCAAACCAGCCCCTATAGGAAAAACAAAAAGCATAATATAAAATTATAATATCATTTGTAGCAATGGCAACCCAACAAATTGTAGATAACCACTAAAAAAAAAATCACCCCAGAGACGGACCGGTCCCCCCATGGCAGGGAGCAGCCCGAGGCTGAGCTCCAGCATTAGTCCTTATTGATTATTACACTTCTTATTTTCTAGGAGAATGCGGGGCATTTTGGTGTCACTGTGTAGGGGGGGGGGGGGCATGTAGAGATCCCCTCGCTGGTTGGGAGGTGACATATTTATTAGTTCTACATGGAATGAAAATTATGCCATTGGTTGATAATAAAAAGGAACTTTTTTTCACATTGGATTTTTGTACCGTCTGGCTGTCACAGTGGAGGCATCAGGCAGACGGTACGGAGCGGCGCAGAATAGGACGGGATAAAACGCGTGCAGCTTGCGGGTTACGTGCAGCTTGCGGGTTACGTGCAGCTTGCAGGTTCTAAGTCGGTGCGTGTCGGTAATGACAGAGATATACATTACAATGTAGGAGGACGAGCGCTCTGCTATTGTCTCAGCACCTGCTGGCTCGGCGTCTCGCTCAGCCTCCCTCGTTATTGGAGGGAGGGGCGAGCCTGGTGTTACAGAGCATTAGAGAACGGGAACCGTACAAAGGCTGCCACAGTCCACAGCAGCAGCAGCAGCAGAAGCCACCGCTGACTCTCTTCTCCGTCAGCTACATCATGAGCGCCCGAGTCGCCCCCTGACCACCCACATCGCCCTGCCAAAACGACCACCCCAGGCTCAGCGCAGGAGGCACAAGGGCGTTCTGAGCTATCCCAAGCAAAGCAAACCCGTCGCAGAGACCCCCGGACCAGCCCCCCCCACCACCACCACCAACCACCACCAAGCCTGTACAACCCCCCCTGCCAGCTGCACCCCCTCCCATGCGCTGGTGCAGATTGTTCCTCAGAGGTAGAAGTAAACCCAGGAAGTTTGTCCTGAGCCTTCTGTGGGAAGTCAACAGCCTTCTGCACACACAGGTAAGTGGCCAACTCTAGGGGTGGGGGGGGGGGGTGCTGTGATTAAGACCTACCGGATATAATGTGGATATTTCTGTACATAGCAGAGGAGCCCCATATCAATGCATTGCACTGAGGGGGGGGGGGGGGGTATTGTCAGCATGCTCAGAGATTCAGGTTGGATTGTGGTTTGTACATCGGGATTACATGACTCCGGGATTACCAGCTCCATCTAGAAGCACACAGCTGGGGACCTCTCACCTATCACACTGTCAGGGATGGAGGAAAGGATGCTTCGGGGGGGGGGGGGGGGCAATTTTCTATCCAGAGGGGTCACTCTTCCCATCCAGGTGGGGAGGGGGGCAGATTTCTTATTCAGAGGGGTAACATTTCTCATGGGGGGGAACATACTTTCCATCAGGTGGGGGGGGGCACACTTCCCATCCTGGGGGGGCAGATTTCTTATTCAGAGGGGTAACATTTCTCATGGGGGAAACACACTTTTCATCTGGGGGGGGGGCACACTTCCCATCCTGGGGGGGCAGATTTCTTATTCAGAGGGGTAACATTTCTCATGGAGGAAACACACTTTTCATCTGGGGGGGGCACACTTCCCATCCTGGGGGGCAGATTTCTTATTCAGAGGGGTAACATTTCTCATGGGGGGAAACACACTTTTCATCTGGGGGGGGCACACTTCCCATCCTGGGGGGCAGATTTCTTATTCAGAGGGGTAACATTTCTCATGGGGGGGAACACACTTTCCATTGGGTGGGGGGGGGCACACTTCCCATCCTGGGGGGCAGATTTCTTATTCAGAGGGGTAACATTTCTCATGGGGGGAACACACTTTCCATCCGGGAGGGCACACTTCCCATCCTGGGGGGCAGAGTTCTTATTCAGAGGGGTAACATTTCTCATGGGGGGAACACACTTTCCATCGGGTGGGGGGGTCACACTCCTTCCCATATGGAGGAGGAGGGAGGCAGATTTCCTATTCAGAGGGGGGGTCACACTTCTTATCAAGAGGGGTCACAATTCCCATTTAAATTCCAAAAGTGGGGTCAGATTTGCTATCCAGCATGGCCACACTTTCCATACAGGTGGCCTGATTTATTATCCAGAGGGGCCACATTTCCTATATGTGGGGGCAGATTTCAAAACCAGAGGGGCCACACTTCCTATCCAAAGGGTTCAAACTACATATCAAGGGGTGGGGGGGGGCAGATTTTCAACACATAAGGGGTCACACTTCCCATCTGGGGAGGGGGGAACTGGGGGGCACATGACACACTTCCCATCCAGAGGGACTACACTTTCTATTTAGAGGGACCACACTTCCCATCCCAGGGGCAGGTTTCCTATTCATAGGGGTAACATTTCTCATTGGTGAAGAACACATTTTCCATCGGGGGAGTGTTGTTTTCCTACTCATAGGGGTCACACGTCCCATCTGGAGGAGGAGGAGGCAGATTTCCTAATCAGAGGGGGTCACACTTATAAAGAGGGGCCACAATTCCCATCCGGGGGGGGGCACACTTCCCATCCAGGGGGGGGAAGGGGCAAACTTCTTATCCAGGGGGCCACACTTCCCATCCAGGGGGGCACACTTCTTATCCAAGGGGTCACACTTCCCAAAAGGGGGGGGGAAGGGGGCACACTTCCCATCCCAGGGTGCAGGGTGCAGATTTCCTATTTAGAGGGGTAACATTTCTCATTTAGAGGGGGCCACACTTCCCATCTGGGAGGGGGGGGACTCTCCCCATCCCAGGGGGCAGATTTCCTATCCAGAATGATCAAACTTCCCATTCAGGGGGATCAGATTTGCTGTCCAGAGGGGTCACCCTTCCCATACAGGAGACCACGTTTTCCATATGTGGGGGCAGATTTCAAAATCAGAGGGACCACACTTCCTATCCAGAGGGTTCAACATGGGCAAATTTTAATACATAAGGGGCCATTCAGGGGGGAGCCCACCCCCATCTGGGGAATGGGGGAACTGGGCAGCACATAGCACACTTCCTATCCAGAGGAGCCCCACTTCCCATCCAGGGAATAAGGGGAACTGGGGGACCACTTCCTATCCCAAGGGACCTCACTTTCCATTTGTAGGAATCACACTTCCAGATTTCCTACCCTGGGAGAGCACATTTTTCATTCTGGGTGAATGAAATACAATCTCCATTTAGAGGGGTCGCACTCCCCATTCCCACAAGTTACACTCCCAATCCAGAGGATTTACACTTTCCATTCAGAGAACCAAAATTCCTATCCAGACAGGTCACAGTTATCATCCAGAGGACCCACATGTCTGGTTGAGGGGTCTCATAACTCATCCAGAGGGCCCAAATGTCTGGTTGAGGGGTCTCATATCTCATCCAGAGGGCCCACATGTCTGGTTGAGGGGTCTCATATCTCATCCAGAGGGCCCACATGTCTGGTTGAGGGGTCTCATATCTCATCCAGAGGACTCACATGTCTGGTTGAGGGGTCTCATATCTCATCCAGAGGGCCCACATGTCTGGTTGAGGGGTCTCATATCTCATCCAGAGGGCCCACATGTCTGGTTGAGGGGTCTCATATCTCATCCAGAGGGCCCACATGTCTGGTTGAGGGGTCTCATATCTCATCCAGAGGGCTCACATGTCTGGTTGAGGGGTCTCATATCTCATCCAGAGGACTCACATGTCTGGTTGAGGGGTCTCATATCTCATCCAGAGGGCCCACATGTCTGGTTGAGGGGTCTCATATCTCATCCAGAGGGCTCACATGTCTGGTTGAGGGGTCTCATATCTCATCCAGAGGGCCCACATGTCTGGTTGAGGGGTCTCATATCTCATCCAGAGGGCTCACATGTCTGGTTGAGGGGTCTCATATCTCATCCAGAGGGCCCACATGTCTGATTGAGGGGTCTCATATCTCATCCAGAGGACCCACATGTCTGGTTGAGGGGTCTCATATCTCATCCAGGGGCCCACATTTCCCAGGAGTTTTCACTCACCTTTGTCATCCTGACTCTTGTCTGAAGGAGACCCCACAATGCACAATCAGTCCCTGAATTCTGTACCAGGGATCGGTAGTATCTGGTGGATTATGTGCTCCATGTAGGATTGGGTCCTGCCAGGTACGACTATAACCAGAAATATGAAGTCCCACCTGTAGCCATCTGGAGGTCTCTGAATTGGCCTCTCTCCACCAATGAGGGGATGTCTTGGCTGCTCGGATCCTGGAAAGGACATATCAGAATTCACCATGAGAGGAATATGAGGATAGGAAGGTTATAGACAGGGATATACAGGATCATTCAGAGACGACTGTCAAAGATGGAGTCTGTGATGTCAATTAAATAAAAAAGAACTGGATTCCTCTGCAGGATCTCCAGCCATTCATAAGTCCCTGGTGGAACATACTGGGAGTTGTAGTAGTACAGACCTCCCATAGTTACTAATCTTGGGAAGGTGTTCTGTAGAAGAGGGCCATTCCCGGTGGAACATGCTGGGAGTTGTAGTACTACAGACTCCCCCTCATTGATCCTAGGAAGAGATTCTGTAGTAGAGGACCATAGTCTCCAATATTTGGGTGGTCCTCAGTAGAATAGATGTGTAGTGACAGGTAAGGAGAAGCAATAAATACCGTCTGTGGTGAAGAGAGGATGGATGGAGATTAATAAATCACAAAATTTGTCTCCCACCATCCATATATATATATATATATATATATATATATATAATGTTTCCGCTGGACTCTGGAAGGATGCAGAACTTTCTATAACAATATAAATCTTCCAGCCCTGTAATAAGATTGTACTCATCACAGAGGCAGAGCAGGCAGCGGTCTAGGAGCGCACTATTCCAGGGGGAGGACAGCCAAGTCTTATGATTGGTAATCGTTTCCTTAATCTCCTGTTTTGGTAATTATTCGGTGAGATGGCGCAGAGAGCAAAGATAATGTGCAAAGAGTCCCCATGGGAACCAATCAGATCTCATTTAATAAATATGTCTCTGGCTGGTAATCACACTAAGCGCTCTTCTCTCTGGATGTTTGTTGGGTGAGGAGCCTCGGGGGGGAACAAATTCTTATTTTTTACAGTTTGGATGCCAGGATCCTGCTGTTCACAACTCGGGTCTCTTTATAGGTTTACAGTGAGATATTCACAGTAATATATATATATATATGAGAGGGAGGTGGAAAGACTGAGGGGAGAGAGAGAAAAAGAGAGATGGGGTAGAGAAAAGGGGGAGAGGGGGGGGGGGTAAAAGAGAGAGAGGGTGAGAGAACGAGGGGGAGACAGAAAAGGGGGGAGAGAGAAAGAAGGAGGGAGAGAGAGAAAGACAGAGGGGGAGGGAAGTAGAGAAGAGGGGGGAGTGAGAGAGAAAAAGGGGGAGGGGGAAGTGAAAAAGAGAGATGGGAGAGTAGAGAAGAGGGGGGGAGAGAAAGGGGGGGGGGAAGAGATAGCGAGAAGGGGGGGGAGAGAGAGAAAGCGAGAGAAAGAGGGGGGAGAACAGAAGAGGGGAAGAGAGAGAAAAAAAGGAGGGAGAGAAAGGAAGAAAGAGGGAGAGAGAGAGTAGGGAGGGAGAAAGAAAAAAGGAGAAAGAGAAGGAGGGAGGTAGAGAGAGATGCAGAGAGGGAGAGAAGGAGGGAGAGAATGAAGGAGAAAAGGAGAGGAGGGAGAGAGAAAGAAAGATGGAGGGAGAGAGAGAAAAAGAGGGAGAGAAATAGAAGGAGGAAGGGTGAGAAGGTATGTGAGAGAGAGAAGAAAAAGAAGAGAGAGAAGGGGAAGGGAGAGAAAGAGAAAAGGAGAGATTGAGTGAGAAAGAGAAGAGGAGAAAGAGAGAGAAGGGAGGGTGAGAGAAAGAGAGAGAGTAGGAAAAAGAGAAAGACAATGAAGGAGGTAGAGAGAAAAAAAGGAAGAGAGAGAGGAGGAGAAGAGGAGGAAGAGGGAGAGAGAGAAAGAGGGAAAAAGGAAGGAGAAAAAGAGAGAAGGGGAGAGAGAGAAGAAATGAGAGAGAGAGAGAGAAGACACAGAGAGAGGAGTGGAGGGGGGGGACACAAAGAGAGAAGTGGAGGGGAAGAGAGGAAGACACAGAGAGAGAAGTGGAGGGGGGAGACACAGAGAGAGAAGTGGAGGAGGGGGAGAGGAAGACACAGAGAGGGAAGTGGAGAGGGGGGGGAGACACAGAGAGAGGAGTGGAGGGGGGGGAGACACAGAGAGAGAAGTGGAGGGGGGAGACACAGAGAGAGAAGTGGAAGGGGGGGGGGGAGACACAGAGAGAGAAGTGGAGGGGGGGGGAGACACAGAGAGAGAAGTGGAGGGGGGGGAGACACAGAGAGAGAAGTGGAGGGGGGGGGAGACACAGAGAGAGAAGTGGAGGGGGGGGGAGACACAGAGAGAGAAGTGGAGAGGGGGGGGGAGACACAGAGAGAGAAGTGGAGGGGGGGAGACACAGAGAGAGAAGTAGAGAGGGGGGGGACACAGAGAGAGAAGTGGAGGGGGGGAGGCACAGAGAGAGAAGTGGAGGGGGGGAGACACAGAGAGAGAAGTGGAGGGGGGGAGACACAGAGAGAGAAGTGGAGGGGGAGAGGAAGACACAGAGAGAGGAGTGGAGGGGGGGGGGAGACACAGAGAGAGAAGTGGAGGGGGAGAGGAAGACACAGAGAGAGAAGTGGAGGGGGGGGGGAGACACAGAGAGAGAAGGGGGGGGGGGGAGAGGAAGACACAGAGAGAGAAGTGGAGGGGGAGAGAGGAAGACACAGAGAGAGGAGTAGAGGGGGAGAGAGGAAGACACAGAGAGAGGAGTAGAGGGGGAGAGAGGAAGACACAGAGAGAGAAGTGGAGGGGGAGAGAGGAAGACACAGAGAGAGAAGTGGAGGGGGGGGGGAGACACAGAGAGAGAAGTGGAGGGGGAGAGAGGAAGACACAGAGAGAGAAGTGGAGGGGGAGAGAGGAAGACACAGAGAGAGAAGTGGAGGGGGAGAGAGGAAGACACAGAGAGAGAAGTGGAGGGGGAGAGAGGAGGACACAGAGAGAGAAGTGGAGGGGGGGGGGGGAGACACAGAGAGAGAAGTGGAGGGGGGGGGGGACACAGAGAGAAAAGTGGAGGGGGGGGGGGGAGACACAGAGAGAGAAGTGGAGGGGGGGGAGACACAGAGAGAGAAGTGGAGGGGGGGGGAGACACAGAGAGAGAAGTGGAGGGGGGGAGACACAGAGAGAGAAGTAGAGAGGGGGGGGACACAGAGAGAGAAGTGGAGGGGGAGAGAGGAAGACACAGAGAGAGAAGTGGAGGGGGAGAGAGGAGGACACAGAGAGAGAAGTGGAGGGGGGGGGGAGACACAGAGAGAGAAGTGGAGGGGGGGGGAGACACAGAGAGAAAAGTGGAGGGGGGGGGGGGAGACACAGAGAGAGAAGTGGAGGGTGGGGAGACACAGAGAGAGAAGAGGAGGGGGGGGGAGACACAGAGAGAGAAGTGGAGGGGGGGAGACACAGAGAGAGAAGTGGAGGGGGGGAGACACAGAGAGAGAAGTGGAGGGGGAGAGAGGAAGACACAGAGATGAGAATTGCACCCTCCTGGTTGCAGGCTTGGTCTCCCCCATCGCACACAGCAGTAGTAGTGCAGACAGGGACACAGCAGTCAGCAGAGACCCCAAACACAGACTATCCATATGGCCGGGCTCATACTATAACAATGTATTCCTGGCAGTGTGCTCCCCGGGCTCATACTATAACAATGTATTCCTGGCAGTGTGCTCCCGGGCTCATACTATAACAATGTATTCCTGGCAGTGTGCTCCCCGGGCTCATACTATAACAATGTATTCCTGGCAGTGTGCTCCCCGGGCTCATACTATAACAATGTATTCCTGGCAGTGTACTCCCCGGGCTCATACTATAACAATGTATTCCTGGCAGTGTACTCCCCGGGCTCATACTATAACAATGTATTCCTGGCAGTGTGCTCCCCGGGCTCATACTATAACAATGTATTCCTGGCAGTGTGCTCCCGGGCTCATACTATAACAATGTATTCCTGGCAGTGTGCTCCTCGGGCTCATACTATAACAATGTATTCCTGGCAGTGTGCTCCCCGGGCTCATACTATAACAATGTATTCCTGGCAGTGTACTCCCCGGGCTCATACTATAACAATGTATTCCTGGCAGTGTACTCCCCGGGCTCATACTATAACAATGTACTCCTGGCAGTGTGCTCCCTGGGCTCATACTATAACAATGTATTCCTGGCAGTGTGCTCCCCGGGCTCATACTATAACAATGTATTCCTGGCAGTGTGCTCCCGGGCTCATACTATAACAATGTATTCCTGGCAGTGTGCTCCCCGGGCTCATACTATAACAATGTATTCCTGGTAGTGTGCTCCCCGGGCTCATACTATAACAATGTATTCCTGGCAGTGTGCTCCCGGGCTCATACTATAACAATGTATTCCTGGCAGTGTGCTCCCCGGGCTCATACTATAACAATGTATTCCTGGCAGTGTGCTCCCCGGGCTCATACTATAACAATGTACTCCTGGCAGTGTACTCCCCGGGCTCATACTATAACAATGTATTCCTGGCAGTGTGCTCCCCGGGCTCATACTATAACAATGTATTCCTGGCAGTGTGCTCCCTGGGCTCATACTATAACAATGTATTCCTGGCAGTGTGCTCTCCAGGCTCATACTATAACAATGTATTCATGACAGTGTGCTCCCTGGGCTCATACTATAACAATGTATTCCTGGCAGTGTGCTCCCTGGGCTCATACTATAACAATGTATTCCTGGCAGTGTGCTCCCTGGGCTCATACTATAACAATGTACTCCTGGCAGTGTGCTCCCCGGGCTCATACTATAACAATGAATTCCTGGCAGTGTGCTCCCCGGGCTCATACTATAACAATGTATTCCTGGCAGTGTGCTCCCCGGGCTCATACTATAACAATGTATTCCTGGCAGTGTGCTCCCCGGGCTCATACTATAACAATGTATTCCTGGCAGTGTGCTCTCCAGGCTCATACTATAACAATGTATTCCTGGCAGTGTGCTCCCCGGGCTCATACTATAACAATGTATTCCTGGCAGTGTGCTCCTCGGGCCCATACTATAACATTGTATTCCTGGCAGTGTGCTCCCCGGGCTCATACTATAACAATGTACTCCTGGCAGTGTGCTCCCCGGGCTCATACTATAACAATGAATTCCTGGCAGTGTGCTCCCCGGGCTCATACTATAACAATGTATTCCTGGCAGTGTGCTCCCCGGGCTCATACTATAACATTGTATTCCTGGCAGTGTGCTCCCCGGGCTCATACTATAACAATGTACTCCTGGCAGTGTGCTCCCGGGCTCATACTATAACAATGTATTCCTGGCAGTGTGCTCTCCAGGCTCATACTATAACAATGTATTCCTGGCAGTGTGCTCCCCGGGCTCATACTATAACAATGTATTCCTGGCAGTGTGCTCCTCGGGCTCATACTATAACATTGTATTCCTGGCAGTGTGCTCCCTGGGCTCATACTATAACAATGTATTCCTGGCAGTGTGCTCCCTGGGCTCATACTATAACAATGTACTCCTGGCAGTGTGCTCCCCGGGCTCATACTATAACAATGTATTCCTGGCAGTGTGCTCCCTGGGCTCATACTATAACAATGTATTCCTGGCAGTGTGCTCCCTGGGCTCATACTATAACAATGTATTCCTGGCAGTGTGCTCTCCCTGGGTTTTGCCCCACCCAAGAAGTAAATGGTTTAATTGCCCCATCCTTCCTATCACTGGCCCCCAGATTACATATCTACATGGGGCCCTAGAAGGAGTTAGTGTGGCCCCCCAGGGTGACACTCAATAGTCAAAGTGCGGTGACAAAGATCGCCAGTGACAAGGCGGGGGGGGGGTCTTCGCTCGGCAGACTGTTAGCGGATGTGAAAAGTCGATGTGTATTCAAGCGATTGGCGGCGAGAATCATTCGGCTTCTTTGCTCCGTGAACTAGAAGGAAAGCCATATGCTCCTGATCGCTCGGCCGGGCACTCTGAAGGCACTTTAATGACCAGGCCGCCATGGTGCCGATTAATATGTAATACAGCGGGCACTTTACAGTCCCGGCGGAGCGGCGAGATGTGAGCGCTGAGTGCTGCGTTCAGCTCCGCACTGAAGGAAATGACTGCTGAGAGAGGAGAGATAGGCGTCCTCATGGTGGCGGGATGGATTTATCTCATTTCATTGTTCTTCTCGCCTTCATTTCTCTTTTACACTGACAAAAGCCGGCACTAACAATCCCCCCTCCCCCCCCAAAAAACACAGACGGGAGAGGAGAGACGGCTCGATCTGCTCTTATTCCTCTGTGTCTGCCCACATTCCAATACCCGGCGCTGGGCCTTAGAAAGTGAGGTGGGAAATGTGAAGTCCAGCAGCCTTAGATACATCTGGGTGAGAGGTGCTGACTGCCAAGGAGTGAGTGAGCTCACCATCCATCCCTGTCTCTCTCCTGCCTCTGAGCGAGTACACTAAGGTAAATCAGGGTTCTCAGAGCACCCCTTACATCAGAGTTCCCCTTTACAGGTTCAGTTGATCGATAGATGATCAAATACTTATTTCAGTCATTAAAGTGTAAATCAATTTATAACTTTTCTGAAATATGTTTTTCTGGATATTTTTGTTGTTATTCTGTCTCTCACTGTTAAAATAAACCGACCAAT
Source organism: Aquarana catesbeiana (assembly GCF_042186555.1). NCBI lineage: Eukaryota > Metazoa > Chordata > Amphibia > Anura > Ranidae > Aquarana > Aquarana catesbeiana. The sequence continues at coordinate 3,837,930 of NC_133335.1, forward strand.
AAAATTATAGACCGATCGTTTCTTTGTCAGTGGGCAAAGGTACAAAATCAGCAGCCGATCAAATACTTTTTTTCCCCTCACTGTATCTTGTTCTGTCTTTCCAAGCTCTTTAGCTTGACTCCAGTCACCTGAATTTACAGCTTTTAACCCCTTCATAGTTTTACATATTCTGACTTCTCTCTTAGTCCTGTGAACACAGCACCTCATGTCTCCTGATTAGGAATGTTTTATCCTTTGTGATTCTCTTATTTCTACATAGTTACATAGTTACATAGTAGGTAAGGTTGAAAAAAGACACAAGTCCATCAAGTCCAACCTATGTGTGTGATTATATGTCAGTATTACATTGTATATCCCTGTATGTTGCGGTCATTCAGGTGATTATCTAATAGTTTCTTGAAGCTATCAATGCTCCCCGCTGAGACCACCGCCTGTGGAAGGGAATTCCACATCCTTGCCGCTCTTACAGTAAAGAACCCTCTATGTAGTTTAAGGTTAAATCTCTTTTCTTCTAATTTTAATGAGTGGCCACGAGTCTTATTAAACTCTCTTCTGCAAAAAAGTTTTCTCCCTATTGTGGGGTCACCAGTCTGGTATTTATATAATGAAATCATATCCCCTCTCAAGCGTCTCTTCTCCAGAGAGAATAAGTTCAGAGCTCACAACCTTTCCTCATAACTAAGATCCTCCAGACCCTTTATTAGCTTTGTTGCCCTTCTTTGTACTCGCTCCATTTCCAGTACGTCCCTCCTGAGGACTGGTGCCCAGAACTGGACAGCATACTCCAGGTGCGGCCGGACCAGAGTCTTGTAGAGCGGGAGAATTATCGTTTTATCTCTGGAGTTGATCCCCTTTTTAATGCCAATATTCTGTTTGCTTTGTTAGCAGCAGCTTGGCATTGCATGCCATCATCTACTAGGACCCCCAGGTCCTTTTCCATCCTAGATCCCCCCAGAGGTTCTCCCCCCAGTCTATAGATTGCATTCAGATTTTTGCCACCCAAATGCATTATTTTACATTTTTCTACATTGAACCTCATTTGCCATGTAGTTGCCCCTCCCCCATTCATTTGTTCAGATCTTCTTGTAAGGTTTCCACATCCTGCGGAGAAGTTATTGCCCTGCTTAGCTTAGTATCGTCTGCAAATACAGAGATTGAACTGTTTATCCCATCCTCCAGGTCGTTTATGAACAAATTAAATAGGATTGGTCCCAGCACAGAACCCTGGGGAACCCCACTACCCACCCCTGACCATTCTGAGTACTCCCCATTTATCACCACCCTCTGAACTCGTCCTTGTAGCCAGTTTTCAATCCATGTACTCACCCTATGGTCCATGCCAACGGACCTTATTTTGTACAGTAAACGTTTATGGGGAACTGTGTCAAATGCTTTTGCAAAATCCAGATACACCACGTCTACGGGCCTTCCTTTATCTAGATGGCAACTCACCTCCTCATAGAAGGTTAATAGATTGGTTTGGCAAGAACGATTCTTTATGAATCCATGCTGATTATTGCTAATGATATCATTCTTATTACTAAAATCTTGTATATAGTCCCTTATCATCCCCTCCAAGAGTTTACATACTATTGATGTTAGGCTAACTGGTCTGTAATTCCCAGGGATGTATTTTGGACCCTTTTTAAATTTTGGTGCTACATTGGCTTTTCTCCAATCAGCTGGTATCATTCCAGTCAGTAGACTGTCTGTAAAAATTAGGAACAATGGTCTGGCAATCACTTGACTGAGTTCCTTAAGTACCCTCGGGTGCAAGCCATCTGGTCCCGGTGATTTATTAATGTTAAGTTTCTCAAGTCTAATTTTAATTCTGTCCTCTGTTAACCATGGAGGTGCTTCCTGTGTTGTGTCATGAGGATAAACACTGCAGTTTTGGTTCCTGAAGCCCCCCGATTCACTCGTGAAGACTGAGAAGAATAAATTCAATACCTTCGCCATCTCCCCATCCTTTGTAACCAGATGTCCTTCCTCATTCTTTATGGGGCCAATATGGTCTGTCCTCCCTTTTTTAATGTTTACATATTTAAAGAATTTCTTGGGATTTTTTTGCCTCCTCCGCTATGTGTCTTTCATGTTCTATCTTAGCCGTCCTAATTGCACCCTTACATTTCTTGTTGCATTCTTTATAAAGTCTGAATGCTGATGATGATCCCTCAACCTTGTATTTTTTGAAGGCCTTCTCCATTGCTTTTATATGCATTTTTACATTGTTCGCTCTTTTTAATTTATTACCCAATGGGATACATTGGCTAATGCCCTTATTTAATATGCTCTTAAAGCAAACCCATCTCTCCTCCGTGTTCTTTGTTCCTAATATTTTATCCCAATTTATGCCTTTTAGCAAGGTTTGTAGTTTAAAATAGTTTCTCTATTTTTATGTATAGATTTTGTTACCTGCTGGTCTCCTGGTATGTACTGGTTTGCTTCTAGAACCCACAAGCCATTCTTCCATATCGTGCACTGATGAGATCTAAGCCTGAAGCAGTCATCTGTGAAGGACAGGCCTGTGCCAGGCTTAGTGGATCTTGTAGTGAAGGCACCCCTCCAAATGTACACACCCTGCCACATCTGCACACCCCTCCAAATGCACACACCCCACAACATCTATACACCCCTCCAAATGTACACACTCCGCCACATCTACACACCCCTCAAAATGTACACACCCCGCCACATCTACACACTCCGCCACATATACACACCCCTCCACATGTACACACCCCTCCAAATGTACACACTCCGCCACATCTACACACCCCACCACATCTATACAACCCTCCAAATGTACACACCCCACCACATCTACACACCCCACCACATCTATACACCCCTCCAAATGTACACACCCCTCCACATCTACACACCCCTCCACATCTACACACCCCTCCAAATGTACACACCCCTCCAAATGTACACACCCCCCCACATCTACACACCCCTCCACATCTACACACCCCTCCAAATGTACACACCCCTCCAAATGCACACACCCCCCCACATCTACACACCCCGCCACATCTATACACCCCTCCAAATGTACACACCCCTCCAAATGTACACACTCCGCCACATCTATACACCCCTCCAAATGTACACACCCCTCCACATCTACACACCCCGCCATATCTATACACCCCTCCAAATGTAAACACCTCGCCACATCTACACACCCCGCCATATCTATACACCCCTCCAAATGTACACACGCCGCCAAATGAACACACCCCGCCATATCTATACACCCCGCCACATCTATACACCCCTCCAAATGTACATACCCCTCCAAATGTACACCCCCCGCCACATCTATACACCCCTCCAAATGTACACACCCCCCACATCCACACACCCCTCCAAATGCACACAATCCACCACATCTACACACCCCTCCAAATGTACACACTCCGCCACATCTACACACGCCTCCAAATGTACACACCCCGACACATCTATACACCCCTCCAAATGTGCACACCCCGACACATCTATACCCCCTCCAAATGTACACACCCCTCCAAATGTACACACCCCTCCAAATGCACACACGCCACCACATCTATACACCCCTTTCAAATGCACACACCCCCCCACATCTACACACCCCGCCACATCTATACACCCCTCCAAATGTACACACCCCTCCAAATGTACACACTCCGCCACATCTATACACCCCTCCAAATGTACACACCTCTCCACATCTACACACCCCGCCACATCTATACATCCCTCCAAATGTACACACCCCTCCAAATGTACACACTCCGCCACATCTACACACCCCTCCAAATGTACACCCCCCCAAATGTACACAACCTGCCACATCTACACACCCCTCCAAATGTACACACCCCCCACATCCACACACCCCTCCAAATGTACACAATCCGCGACATCTACACACCCCTCCAAATGTACACACTCCGCCACATCTACACACCCCTCCAAATGTACACACTCCGCTACATCTATACACGCCTCCAAATGTACACACCCCGACACATCTATACACCCCTCCAAATGTACACATCCCGACACATCTATACACCCCTCCAAATGTACACATCCCGACACATCTATACCCCCTCCAAATGTACACACCCCTCCAAATGTACACACGCCACCACATCTATACACCCCTTTCAAATGCACACACCCCCCCCACATCTACACCCCCCACCACATCTATACACCCCTCCAAATGTACACACCCCTCCAAATGTACACACTCCGCCACATCTATACACCCCTCCAAATGTACACACCCCTCCACATCTACACACCCTGCCACATCTATACATCCCTCCAAATGTACACACCCCTCCAAATGTACACACTCCACCACATCTACACACCCCTCCAAATGTACACCCCCCCAAATGTACACAACCTGCCACATCTACACACCCCTCCAAATGTACACACCCCGCCACATCTACACACCCAGCCATATCTATACACCCCTCCAAATGTACACACCCCGCCACATCTACACACCCCGCCATATCTATACACCCCTCCAAATGTACACACCCCTCCAAATGTACACCCCCCGCCACATCCATACACCCCTCCAAATCTATACACCCCTCCAAATGTACACACTCTGCCACATCTACACACCCCTCCAAATGTACACACCCCTCCAAATGTACACACCCCTCTACATCTACAACCCCTCCAAATGTACACACCCCTCCAAATGTACACCCGCCACATCTACACACCCCGCCACATCTATACACCCCGCCAAATGTACACACTCCTCCAAATGTACACAATCCGCCACATCTACACACCCCTCCAAATGTACACCCCCCCAAATGTACACACCCCGCCACATCTACACACCCCTCCAAATGTACACACTCCGCCACATCTACACACCCCTCCAAATGTACACACTCCGCCACATCTATACACCCCTCCAAATGTACACCCCCCGCCACATCTACACACCCCTCCAAATGTACACAATCCGCCACATCTACACACCCCTCCAAATGTACACACTCCGCCACATCTACACACCCCTCCAAATGTACACACTCCGCCACATCTATACACGCCTCCAAATGTACACACCCGACACATCTATACACCCCTCCAAATGTACACACCCCGACACATCTATACCCCCTCCAAATGTACACACCCCTCCAAATGTACACACGCCACCACATCTATACACCCCTCCAAATGCACACCCCCCCACATCTACACACCACGCCACATCTATACACCCCTCCAAATGTACACACCCCTCCACATCTACACACCCCACCACATCTATACACCCCTCCAAATGTACACACTCCGCCACATCTATACACCCCTCCAAATGTACATACCCCGCCACATCTATACACCCCTCCAAATGTACACACCCCTCCAAATGTACACACCCCGCCACATCTACACATCCACCACATCCATACACCCCTCCAAATCTATACACCCCTCCAAATGTACACACTCCGCCACATCTACACACCCCTCCAAATGTACACACCCCTCCAAATGTACACACCCCTCCACATCTACAACCCCTCCAAATGTACACACCCCTCCAAATGTACACCCGCCACATCTACACACCCCGCCACATCTATACACCCCGCCAAATGTACACACCCCTCCAAATGTACACACTCCTCCAAATGTACACAATCCGCCACATCTACACACCCCTCCAAATGTACACCCCCCCAAATGTACACACCCCGCCACATCTACACACCCCTCCAAATGTACACACCCCGCCATATCTATACACCCCTCCAAATGTACACACCTCGCCACATCTACACACCCCGCCATATCTATACACCCCTCCAAATGTACACACCCCGCCACATCTATACACCCCTCCAAATGTACATACCCCTCCAAATGTACACCCCCCGCCACATCTACACACCCCTCCAAATGTACACACCCCCCACATCCACACACCCCTCCAAATGTACACAATCCGCCACATCTACACACCCCTCCAAATGTACACACTCCGCCACACCTACACACCCCTCCAAATGTACACACTCCGCCACATCTATACACGCCTCCAAATGTACACACCCCGACACATCTATACACGCCTCCAAATGTACACACCCCGACACATCTATACAACCCTCCAAATGTACACACCCCGACACATCTATACAACCCTCCAAATGTACACACCCCGACACATCTATACCCCCTCCAAATGTACACACCCCTCCAAATGTACACACGCCACCACATCTATACACCCCTCCAAATGCACACACCCCCCACATCTACACACCCCACCACATCTATACACCCCTCCAAATGTACACACTCCGCCACATCTATACACCCCTCCAAATGTACACACCCCTCCACATCTACACACCCCGCCACATCTATACATCCCTCCAAATGTACACACCCCTCCAAATGTACACACTCCGCCACATCTACACACCCCTCCAAATGTACACACCCCGCCACATCTACACACCCCGCCATATCTATACACCCCTCCAAATGTACACACCCCACCACATCTACACACCCCGCCATATCTATACACCCCTCCAAATGTACACACCCCGCCAAATGAACACACCCCGCCACATCTATACACCCCTCCAAATGTACACACCCCTCCAAATGTACACCCCCCGCCACATCTACACACCCCTCCAAATGTACACACCCACCACATCTACACACCCCTCCAAATGTACACAATCCGCCACATCTACACACCCCTCCAAATGTACACACTCCACCACATCTACACACCCCTCCAAATGTACACACTCCGCCACATCTATACACGCCTCCAAATGTACACACCCCGACACATCTATACACCCCTCCAAATGTACACACCCCGACACATCTATACCCCTCCAAATGTACACACGCCACCACATCTATACACCCCTCCAAATGCACACACCCCCCACATCTACACACCACGCCACATCTATACACCCCTCCAAATGTACACACCCCTCCACATCTACACACTCCTCCAAATGTACATACCCCGCCACATCTATACACCCCTCCAAATGTACACACTCCACCACATCTACACACCCCGCCACATCTACACACCCCTCCAAATGTACACACCCCGCCACATCTACACACCCCTCCAAATGTACATACCCCGCCACATCTATACACCCCTCCAAATGTACACACCCCTCCAAATGTACACACCCCGCCACATCTACACATCCACCACATCCATACACCCCTCCAAATCTATACACCCCTCCAAATGTACACACTCCGCCACATCTACACACCCCTCCAAATGTACACACCCCTCCAAATGTACACACCCCTCCACATCTACAACCCCTCCAAATGTACACACCCCTCCAAATGTACACCCGCCACATCTACACACCCCGCCACATCTATACACCCCGCCAAATGTACACACCCCTCCAAATGTACACACTCCTCCAAATGTACACAATCCGCCACATCTACACACCCCTCCAAATGTACACCCCCCCAAATGTACACACCCCGCCACATCTACACACCCCTCCAAATGTACACACCCCGCCATATCTATACACCCCTCCAAATGTACACACCTCGCCACATCTACACACCCCGCCATATCTATACACCCTTCCAAATGTACACACCCCGCCAAATGAACACACCCCGCCACATCTATACACCCCTCCAAATGTACATACCCCTCCAAATGTACACCCCCCGCCACATCTACACACCCCTCCAAATGTACACACCCCCCACATCCACACACCCCTCCAAATGTACACAATCCGCCACATCTACACACCCCTCCAAATGTACACACTCCGCCACACCTACACACCCCTCCAAATGTACACACTCCGCCACATCTATACACGCCTCCAAATGTACACACCCCGACACATCTATACACGCCTCCAAATGTACACACCCCGACACATCTATACAACCCTCCAAATGTACACACCCCGACACATCTATACAACCCTCCAAATGTACACACCCCGACACATCTATACCCCCTCCAAATGTACACACCCCTCCAAATGTACACACCCCTCCAAATGTACACACGCCACCACATCTATACACCCCTCCAAATGCACACACCCCCCACATCTACACACCCCACCACATCTATACACCCCTCCAAATGTACACACTCCGCCACATCTATACACCCCTCCAAATGTACACACCCCTCCACATCTACACACCCCGCCACATCTATACATCCCTCCAAATGTACACACCCCTCCAAATGTACACACTCCGCCACATCTACACACCCCTCCAAATGTACACACCCCGCCACATCTACACACCCCGCCATATCTATACACCCCTCCAAATGTACACACCCCACCACATCTACACACCCCGCCATATCTATACACCCCTCCAAATGTACACACCCCGCCAAATGAACACACCCCGCCACATCTATACACCCCTCCAAATGTACACACCCCTCCAAATGTACACCCCCCGCCACATCTACACACCCCTCCAAATGTACACACCCACCACATCTACACACCCCCTCCAAATGTACACAATCCGCCACATCTACACACCCCTCCAAATGTACACACTCCACCACATCTACACACCCCTCCAAATGTACACACTCCGCCACATCTATACACGCCTCAAAATGTACACACCCCGACACATCTATACCCCTCCAAATGTACACACGCCACCACATCTATACACCCCTCCAAATGCACACACCCCCCACATCTACACACCACGCCACATCTATACACCCCTCCAAATGTACACACCCCTCCACATCTACACACTCCTCCAAATGTACATACCCCGCCACATCTATACACCCCTCCAAATGTACACACTCCACCACATCTACACACCCCGCCACATCTACACACCCCTCCAAATGTACACACCCCGCCACATCTACACACCCCTCCAAATGTACACCCCCCCACATCTACACACCCCGCCACATCTACACATCCCTCCAAATGTACATACCCCGCCACATTTAAAAACACCTACTCCTTATCTAAACACCTTCACCTTATTTATACACCACATTATACCTCAACACCCCTCCACATCTACACACCCCATCTATATTTACAACTCCCACCATATCTAAAAACCCCTCCCACGAGCTTTCAACCCAGGGACATAAAGGGATATAAAATGCCAACCAAATCCAGGGACCAAATCGCCGCTCCCAGCACAAATCTTCTTACCCCATTCCCCCTCCCGGCACAAAACCCCCTAAATCACCACTCCTAGCACACCTCCCCAATTTTCCCCTCCTAGAACAATTCTTGCCCCTTGACACCCTCCAAATTTCCCCTCCCAACACAAATGCCCTCGCTCCCAATCTCCTCACCGCTCCTCCCCACCTCACATGATACTAGTGCTCAGTGCAATGGACCCTCCTGCTCACCTCTTGTCCCGACCCTGCGAGTGAGACACCAGTGAAGGAGGATTTGGTTCAGTCAGGGAAGGTAGAGGAATTTTTTTTTGTGGCTGCTGGTGTTCCATCAGTTGGGGGGGGGTGCGGCAGACGGACCCCGCACTGTGCACCATACCCCCCCACCCCCTGTCGCCAGCTCACTCACCCTGTGCTGACAAGTGGAGATGGCGTCGACAGCTTCCCCCCTCAGACTCCCCTGTGTCCCGGGCTTCCCATGCGTCTCCTCGACCATACGTCTCCTCTTCCTTGCCCCTCATAGGCCAATAGGATGGCTTCTCCTTTCGGCCAATCGGGAAACTGGTCTCATGACCCGCTTCCTGAGTGACCGGGAGGGGAATCAGTGTGATAATAGCAAATATTCATTTGCTATTGTAACACAACTGGGTGGGCTCAGGGCGCAGTGCTCTGCGCCCCGTGCCCACCCTTTCTTGAAGCCTACTGCTACTGGATATCTCTCTATGGGGTTACAGTGTATCTCTGTACTGGATATCTCTCTATGGTGTTACATTGTATCTCTGTACTGGATATCCCTCTATGGGGTTACATTGTATCTCTGTACTGGATATCTCTCTATGAGGTTACATTGTATCTCTGTACTGGATATCCCTCTATGGGGTTACATTGTATCTCTGTAATGGATATCTCTCTATGGGGTTACATTGTATCTCTGTACTGGATATCCCTCTATGGGGTTACATTGTATCTCTGTACTGGATATCCCTCTATGGGGTTACATTGTATCTCTGTACTGGATATCCCTCTATGGGGTTACATTGTATCTCTGTACTGGATATCTCTCTATGGTGTTACATTGTATCTCTGTACTGGATATCTCTCTATGGGGTTACATTGTATCTTTGTACTGGATATCCCTCTATGGGGTTACATTGTATCTCTGTACTGGATATCCCTCTATGGGGTTACATTGTATCTCTGTACTGGATATCCCTCTATGGGGTTACATTGTATCTCTGTACTGGATATCCCTCTATGGGGTTACATTGTATCTCTGTACTGGATATCCCTCTATGGGGTTACATTGTATCTCTGTACTGGATATCCCTATATGGGGTTACATTGTATCTCTGTACTGGATGTCTCTCTATGGGGTTACATTGTATCTCTGTACTGGATATCTCTCTATGGGGTTACATTGTATCTCTGTACTGGATATCTCTCTATGGGGTTACATTGTATCTCTGTACTGGATATCTCTCTATGGGGTTACATTGTATCTCTGTACTGGATATCCCTCTTTGGGGTTACATTGTATCTCTGTACTGGATATCCCTCTATGGGGTTACATTGTATCTCTGTACTGGATATCCCTCTATGGGGTTACATTGTATCTCTGTACTGGATATCCCTCTTTGGGGTTACATTGTATCTCTATACTGGAGATCCCTCTATGGGTTAACATTGTATCTCTGTACTGGATATCTCTCTATGGGGTTACATTGTATCTCTGTACTGGATATCCCTCTATGGGGTTACATTGTATCTCTGTACTGGATGTCTCTTTATGGGGTTACATTGTATCTCTGTACTGGATATCTCTCTATGGGGTTACATTGTATCTCTTTACTGGAGATCCCTCTATGGGGTTACATTGTATCTCTTAATGGATATCTCTCTATGGGGTTACATTGTGTCTCTGTACTGGATATCTCTCTATGGGGTTACATTGTATCTCTGTACTGGATATCCCTCTATGGGGTTACATTGTATCTCTGTACTGGATATCTCTCTATGGGGTTACATTGTATCTCTGTACTGGATATCCCTCTATGAGGTTACATTGTATCTCTGTACTGGAGATCCCTCTATGGGGTTACATTGTATCTCTGTACTGGATATCCCTCTATGGGGTTACATTGTATCTCTGTACTGGATATCTCTCTATGGGGTTACATTGTATCTCTGTACTGGATATCCCTCTATGGGGTTACATTGTATCTCTGTACTGGATATTATCTCTCTATGGGGTTACATTGTATCTCTGTACTGGATATCCCTCTATGGGGTTACATTGTATCTCTGTACTGGATATATCTCTATGGGGTTACATTGTATCTCTGTACTGGATGTCTCTCTATGGGGTTACATTGTATCTCTGTACTGGATATCTCTCTATGGGGTTACATTGTATCTCTGTACTGGATATCCCTCTATGGGGTTACATTGTATCTCTGTACTGAATATCTCTCTATGGGGTTACATTGTATCTCTGTACTGGATATCCCTCTATGGGGTTACATTGTATCTCTGTACTGGATATCCCTCTATGGGGTTACATTGTATCTCTGTACTGGATATCCCTCTATGGGGTTACATTGTATCTCTGTACTGGATATCCCTATATGGGGTTACATTGTATCTCTGTACTGGATGTCTCTCTATGGGGTTACATTGTATCTCTGTACTGGATATCTCTCTATGGGGTTACATTGTGTCTCTGTACTGGATATCCCTCTATGGGGTTACATTGTATCTCTGTACTGGATATCTCTCTATGGAGTTACATTGTATCTCTGTACTGGATATCTCTCTATGGGGTTACATTGTATCTCTGTACTGGATATCCCTCTATGGGGTTACATTGTATCTCTGTACTGGATATCCCTCTATGGGGTTACATTGTATCTCTGTACTGGATATCTCTCTATGGGGTTACATTGTATCTCTGTACTGGATATCTCTCTATGGGGTTACATTGTATCTCTGTACTGGATATCCCTCTATGGGGTTACATTGTATCTCTGTACTGGATATCCCTCTATGGGGTTACATTGTATCTCTGTACTGGATATCTCTCTATGGGGTTACATTGTATCTCTGTACTGGATATCCCTCTATGGGGTTACATTGTATCTCTGTACTGGATATCCCTCTATGGGGTTACATTGTATCTCTGTACTGGATATCCCTCTATGGGGTTACATTGTATCTCTGTACTGGATATCCCTCTATGGGGTTACATTGTATCTCTGTACTGGATATCCCTCTATGGGGTTACACTGTATCTCTGTACTGGATATCCCTCTATGGGGTTACATTGTATCTCTGGGGGCCGGACGCATGGATGGGGGGGTGGTGCCCATGCGCCCCTAATGGACGGGCCGCCACTGGCAGGAACCATGCATGGGCAGGCTGATTGTACCAAGTTAAACAAACGATCAACTTGGGTACAACCAGCCTCCCGGATTTTGCATGCGATTATCGCTAGTGGCTAGTATGGCCACTAGCAATGCTCCGTGTCTTCTCCCGGTGGCTTGGCAGGAGGGATTCCCCGGTCAACACTGTCCGTGGTTGCAGAAAGGAAATTCCGCATGTGGCCAGCTTTATGTAGACCGCCACACTGCAGACTTTAGAGCAGGAGTATACAAAAATCACATGACTGTCCCCCAATGCTGAAATAAGAATCAATGCACCCCTGCATTCATCTAGATGTGCAGGACCCCCCCCTCCCGTGCAGCTAATGATGAATCTCACAGTGTAGTAAACCTAAGGCCAATGTCTTGGGATGCCACGTTCCATGCACTAGGCTTTCTATACACGGACCTCTGTGAGGACCAATTACAGGAGCACAGGGATGAGGATTTTGGTGAAAAACTGTCTGCAAACTGAGCACTGTCACCATGGATACAAGAAGAATAAATGTATTTCTGATCATTTTTGGAATTTAGAAGATCCCAGCAGCAGTTGACTGAGTTGTATGAAGAGGTCCTTTTTATCATTCAAATGAGGAAATGGCGCGTTCAAAAAACATATCTGCGTCTGAATGTTTAAATGAAAACCGACCATTAAAGTGGAGTTCCACCCACTTTTACAACTCTTCAGCATCCCTCACTAAACTGTGCACTGTAAACAAATTGGATATTTTTTTATTTTTTTTCTCAGCACCTACTGTATATCTGCTGTATTTTTTACTTCCTCCTCCCTGGCCGCGGCCCATCGCATCATTTCCTGTTTGCAATGCCTTCTGGGAAGGGGTGGCAACTTCCTCTGAAACTGCCGTTGCTATGGAAACCTGACCTGAAACCTATTACACTGCTTGTGCTGCACTGGGCATGTGCGAGATCTGCAAGGATGAGATCCAGGAAGAAATACAGTCTGGCTTCAGATGCCCACACTTAAGATGGCCACGGCCTGCTGTAAGTTTATAAAATAACAAACTACTGCTATAAACTAACAAAACAGACTTTAGTTTACAGACTAACTTTACTAGAATACATTAGGCTTGTGTATGATTGGGGTATTTTTATTTAAAAAATATAATTTCGGCCGGAACACCACTTTAAGGTGCAGAGTTGTTCCACCCGGGAACTCAGAGACACTGATAGGGTTCCCTGTTTGTACATCCAGTACTTTAGGGAGGGGGGGGTGCTGCTTTGGGCAGTGCATCCCGAGGTCTAGGGCAACCCAGTACATGGGGGAATTCTAATATAGTTTGTTTCCCCTTCGGTTGTTTATTTTCAGGCTGCCGGCATAACAAGTAGTAGGTGTTCAGAGCGGTGTGGGTTGCAGTGACTAATTTTGGGAAGTATTACTCACAGTTGCCTGGGGCTGAAGAGACTGAGAAGCCTCCTAAGAGCAGAACAAAGTGACTCAACATGTTCCACACCACCGAGCAGAGGGCAATGTTTGCCAGCAGGGCCGTGTTCACCTGAGAAGAGGGCAATGTGTGCCAGCAGGGTCGTGTTCACCTGAGAAGAGGGCATCGTGTGCCAGCAGGGCCGTGTTCACCTGAGAAGAGGGCAATGTGTGCCAGGAGGGCTGTGTTCACCTGAGAAGAGGGCAATGTGTGCCAGTAGGGCCGTGTTCACCTGAGAAGAGGGCAATGTGTGCCAGCAGAGTCGTGTTCACCTGAGAAGAGGGCATCGTGTGCCAGCAGGGCCGTGTTCACCTGAGAAGAGGGCAATGTGTGCCAGGAGGGCTGTGTTCACCTGAGAAGAGGGCAATGTGTGCCAGTAGGGCCGTGTTCACCTGAGAAGAGGGCAATGTGTTCCACCAGGGCCGTGTTCACCTGAGAAGAGGGCAATGTGTGCCAGCAGGGCTGTGTTCACCTGAGAAGAGGGCAATGTGTGCCAGGAGGGCTGTGTTCACCTGAGAAGAGGGCAATGTGTGCCAGTAGGGCCGTGTTCACCTGAGAAGAGGGCAATGTGTGCCAGCAGGTCTGTGTTTACCCGAGAAGAGGGCAGTGTTTGCCAGCAAGGCTGTGTTCACCTGAGAAGAGGGCAATGTGTGCCAGCAGGGCTGTGTTCACCTGAGAAGAGGGCAATGTGTGCCAGCAGGGCCGTGTTCACCTGAGAAGAGGGCATCGTGTGCCACCAGGGCTGTGTTCACCTGAGAAGAGGGCATCGTGTGCAACGTGTGCCAGCAGGGCCATGTTCACCTGAGAAGAGGGCAACGTGTGCCAGCAGGGCCGTGTTCACCTGAGAAGAGGGCAACGTGTGCCAGCAGGGCCATGTTCACCTGAGAAGAGGGCAATGTGTTCCACCAGGGCCGTGTTCACCTGAGAAGTGGGCAGTGTGTGCCAGCAGGGCTGTGTTCACCCAAGAAGAGGGCAGTGTGTGCCAGCAGGGCCGTGTTCACCTGAGAAGAGGGCAATGTGTGCCAGTAGGACCGTGTTCACCTGAGAAGTGGGCAGTGTGTGCCAGCAGGGCCGTGTTTACCTGGGAAGAGGGCAATGTGTTCCAGCAAGGCCGTGTTCACCTGAGAAGTGGGCAGTGTGTGCCAGCAGGGCTGTGTTCACCCAAGAAGAAGGCAGTGTGTGCCAGCAGGGCCGTGTTCACCTGAGAAGAGGGCAATGTGTGCCAGCAGGGTGGGGGCAGGGGGGAGACAATGATCCTGAGAGGAGAATAGCAATTGGGGTTGTGGGGTGGAGAATGGCGATCCTGAATGGAGAGTAGCAATCTTTGGAGGAAGGACAGTGATTCCTGGATGAAAAAAGGTGGATCCTGGGAAAGACAGGGGATTGTAGGGCAGTGGCGTCTCCAGCTTTCAAATTTAGGGGGGGCACATGGGGGGACAGGGACAAAAGTAGGGGGGCAACTATAAAATGCATATATATATATATATATATATATATATATATATATATATATATATATATCCTGGGGCCCTTTACTACGACCCCACAACGGGCCCTTTCACATGTTCTGCAGTGAGCTCCCTTCCTACTGTATTGGGGTCCCCCAGGGTGGCAGAAAACAAGAGATATATGTCACCAGCATATCAAGAAAATATAAGGATCCAAAGCAGTGGGAGAACTATCAGGGTTGCAAAGGTTGTCTTGCCTCCGGGCCCTGGTGTTCTGCCACTGTGGGGTTCCCCGGCCTCCTCTTGCTGTCCTGCCCCTGCTATTGACAGCGCTGGTCTGGCATCTCTTGGAATTTACAGGCTGGTCCTCCTGTCCTAAGGAAGGGAGAAATCAGTCTGTTTTTTCAGTAACTGAAAGTCCTGGTGGAGTCCTTCCTGCAACTCGCTCTTCTCCCTGCCAATGAGGATGCAGGTGAAGGAGCAGATCAGGCGGCCGTGGTTGTGTGAACGCTCGCATTATGCAGTGTCAGCGAGCAGGGGAGGGGGGAGGAATCACCCGCAGGAGCTGACTGGGGACTCTCTCCCTCTTAGACATTGATTTTTTGTAAAAAAAAAAAAAAAAAAACTTTTTTTTTGGGGGGGGGGGGTGGGCACATGGGGGGGCACAGCATAATATTGGGGGGGGGTCAGGGCCCCCTCTGGCCCCCCCTAGGGTCGCCATTGTTGTAGGGGGGAGGGGATTGTAGGGGGCAAGATAAATCCTGAAAAGGACAGGGTTCGTAGGGGGAAGACGAATCCTGGGAGGGAGGACGGGGGATTGTAGGGGGGTAAGATGAATCCTGGGAGGGAGGACGGGGGATTGTAGGGGGGGAAGACGAATCCAGGGAGGGAGGACGGGGGATTGTAGGGGGAAGATGAATCCTGGGAGGGAGGACGGGGGATTGTAGGGGGAAGAGGAATCCTGGGAGGGAGGACGGGGGATTGTAGGGGGGAAGATGAATCCTGGGAGGGCGGACGGGGGATTGTAGGGGGAGGGAGGACTCCTGGGAGGGAGGACGGGGGATTGTAGGGGGAAGACGAATCCTGGGAAGGAGGATGGGGGATTGTAGGGGGGTAAGACGAATCCTGGGAGGGAGGACGGGGGATTGCAGGGTGAAGAGGAATCCTGGGAGGGAGGACAGGGATTGTAGGGGGGAAGATGAATCCTGGGAGGGAGGACGGGGGATTGTAGGGGGAGGGATGACTCCTGGGAGGGAGGACGGGGGATTGTAGGGGGGAAGACGAATCCTGGGAGGGAGGATGGGGGTTTGTAGGGGGGTAAGACGAATCCTGGGAGGGAGGACGGGGGATTGTAGGGTGAAGAGGAATCCTGGGAGGGAGGACAGGGATTGTAGGGGGGAAGATGAATCCTGGGAGGGAGGACGGGGGATTGTAGGGAGAGGGATGACTCCTGGGAGGGAGGACGGGGGATTGTAGGGAGAAGAGTGATCCTGGGAGGGAGGACGGGGATTGTAGGGGGGAAGATGAATCCTGGGAGGGAGGACGGGGGATTGTAGGGGGGAAGACGAATCCTGGGAGGGAGGACGGGGGATTGTAGGGGGGAAGACGAATCTTGGGAGGGAGGACGGGGGATTGTAGGGGGGAAGACGAATCGTGGGAGGGAGGACGGGTGATTTTAGGGGGGAAGATGACTCCTGGGAAGGAGGACGGGTGATTGTAGGGGGGAAGATGAATCTTGGGGGGGAGGACGGGGGATTGTAGGGGGGAAGACGAATCGTGGGAGGGAGGACGGGGGATTGTAGGTAGAGGGATGACTCCTGGGAGGGAGGACGGGGGATTGTAGGGGGGAAGATGAATCCTGGGAGGGAGGACGGGGGATTGTAGGGGGGAAGACGAATCCTGGGAGGGAGGACGGGGGATTGTAGGGGGGAAGACGAATCTTGGGAGGGAGGACGGGGGAAGATGAATCTTGGGAGGGAGGACGGGGGATTGTAGGGGGGAAGACGAATCGTGGGAGGGAGGACGGGTGATTTTAGGGGGGAAGACGACTCCTGGGAAGGAGGACGGGTGATGGGTGATTCTAGGGGGGAAGATGAATCTTGGGGGGGAGGACGGGGTATTGTAGGGGGGAAGACGAATCGTGGGAGGGAGGACGGGGGATTGTAGGGGGGAAGACGAATCGTGGGAGGGAGGACGGGCGATTGTAGGCGGGAAGATGAATCCTGGGAGGGAGGATGGGGGATTGTAGGGAGGAAGACGATTCCTGGGAGGGAGGACGTGCGATTGTAGGGGGGAAGATGAATCCTGGGAGGGAGGACGGGGGATTGTAGGGGGGGAAGACGATTCCGGGAAGGGAGGACGGGGGATTGTAGGGGGGAAGACAACTCCTGGGAGGGAGGACGGGGGATTGTAGGGGGGAAGACGATTCCTGGAAGGGAGGACGGGGGATTGTAGGGGGGAAGACGACTCCTGGGAGGGAGGACGGGGATTGTAGGGGGGAAGACGAATCCTGGGAGGGAGGACTGGGGATTGTAGGGGGGAAGACGACTCCTGGGAGGGAGGACGGGGATTGTAGGGAGGAAGACGAATCCTGGGAGGGAGGACGGGGGATTGTAGGGGGGAAGACGACTCCTGGGAGGGAGGACAGGGATTGTAGGGAGGAAGACGAATCCTGGGAGGGAGGACAGGTGATTGTAGGGGGGAAGACGATTCCTGGGAGGGAGGACGGGTGATTTTAGGGGGGAAGACGACTCCTTGGATGGAGGACAGGTGATTGTAGGGGCGAAGACGACTCCTGGGAGGGAGGACGGGGGATTGTAGGGGGGAAGACGACTCCTTGGATGGAGGACAGGTGATTGTAGGGGCGAAGACGACTCCTGGGAGGGAGGACGGGGGATTGTAGGGGGGAAGACGACTCCTGGGAGGGAGGATGGGGGATTGTAGGGGGGAAAGACGAATCCTGGGAGGGAGGACGGGTGATTTTAGGGGGGAAGACGACTCCTTGGATGGAGGACAGGTGATTGTAGGGGCGAAGACGACTCCTGGGAGGGAGGACGGGGGATTGTAGGGGGGAAGACGACTCCTTGGATGGAGGACAGGTGATTGTAGGGGCGAAGACGACTCCTGGGAGGGAGGACGGGGGATTGTAGGGGGGAAGACGACTCCTGGGAGGGAGGATGGGGGATTGTAGGGGGGAAAGACGAATCCTGGAAGGGAGGACAGGGGATTGTAGGGGGGAAGATGAATACTGGGGGGGAGGACAGGGATTGTAGGGAGGAAGACGATTCCTGGGAGGGAGGACAGGGGATTGTAGGGGGGAAGACGACTCCTGGGAGAGAGGACGGGGATTGTAGGGGGGAAGACGACTCCTGGGAGGGAGGACGGGAGATTGTAGGGGGGAAGACGAATCCTGGGAGGGAGGACGGGGGATTGTAGGGAGGAAGACGATTCCTGGGAGGGAGGACGGGGGATTGTAGGGGGGAAGACGACTCCTGGGAGAGAGGACAGGGATTGTAGGGGGGAAGACGACTCCTGGGAGGGAGGACGGGGATTGTAGGGGGGAAGACGACTCCTGGGAAGGAGGACGGCAATCTTTGATGGTAAGGGTGGGGGAGATGAGAAGATCTGCTCAGTGCTCAGCAATTATGAAGACGTCTGTCGGCTTCCACCTCCTCCCTCACCAGTCACAGCCCCGTCCCGCTTTCCATTCATCTCATCTGGTGCCATCGGAGGGATTTACATCATAATGAACCTTCATCCTGTCTGTAGATTGATTTATTCTCTCTGCGTGATCTGTCTATATTGGCACAGTCTGTGACACTGAAGAAAATATTGCTATTTCAGGTTGGGGTGGAGATTAGACAGGTGAGGATCCAGTCTCTGCCGCTCCACCTACCTGCCTTTTCTTTATTCCACAGATCGGGGAATGCAGCAGAAAGACTGAGACTCTGTGGGGGTTCTGGAAGGGGCATCCTGCTGCCAACATAGGGGTGGATAAGCTTGTCAGGGGATTGTGGGAAAGGCATATAATGACAGGTTTCTGCTGGATTTGAAAATTGATTTTTATTTTTACTGAAATGTGTTTAATAAACACACAATTACTTTTTAAAGGTTTTTTTTTTGTTGCTTTTTAGATATTAAGTATTAGCAAAATATAAATGATTTTGATTAAAGTGGACCTGTCACATATGAAGCGAGGTGCCAGGGTCAGGACGGTATGTAGACGGAGGCGATGCATGGATTACATTGTGAATCCATGCTGGGATTGCCCAGTGAACAGCAGTGGAAAAATGTTCTGCTTTCAGATATAAATCTCTGAATGAATTCAGTGTTGCAATGTAATAATAATTGGTACGCTGACATACTTGGTAGAAACATGTTATCTGCTCTGTGTGCTGCTCCGTGTCCAAGCGCTCATATAATTGGAACATCCACATATTTCCTGGCCAGACTCGGTAACAGCGGGAACGAAAGCCCCCACGCTCTGTGACATCAGAAATGGCTTGTTTTGGCATTTCCTTCACTGATCTCAGTGTTCCAGAAACTCTCTCACTCACATCTATTCCTCATGTGTCGGTATAATCCGGACAAAGACACGCTGGCATTCCGCAGACTGCGGTTTTAATTGAAATATATTTTATCTGTGGTGGTGACAAACCTTTGGCAGCGGCTCAGCTGGATCCCGGGCCAAGAACCGCAATCACAGCTCCGCCCTCCGCGCTCTTGTTGCTGACACCACTTGACTTTCACACGGAGGAGCCTCTAGAAAGCTCTTTGCTGATCCTGAATGGAAGCCAATCACTGGCTAATTCAGAGCAGATTACTGAAGAGGGCTCTTCACAACGCCAATTTTCTATAAGGACGGTAACAATCTGTGCCCTCAGGACCTTGATAGTGAGAAAACTGTGTAGAGGTCATGGCGAGCCGTCATCTGACTATCCTGGACAAATTACTGGAGGCAGAGAGTTCAGTCACTTCCATTTCCACCAATCTGACCAGCATGGTGAATGGTGGAACCAAGCTTGGCTTTTGCAGGGAAAGTCAGAAATTGTATAAACATTCAGCTGTATTATTCACCATGTATATCATAAAAAGACATTGTTGACAATTGTGCTCTTCCAATCTTGTGGTAACATTTTGGAGAAGACCCTTTTCTGTTGCACCATGACTGTGCCCCCCCCCCCCCCCCCCCACGTACAAAGCCAGCTCCATAAGGACATGGTGTGACCAGTGACCAGTATAGTGTGGAGAACCTTGAAGGTCTAAACATAGCCCTGACCTCAACCCTACTGAACACCTTTGGGATGAATTGGATCACCAACTGCAAGTCAGGTCTTCTGTGTACAAAGTCGGCGCCGTAAAGACATGGTGTGACCAATTTGGTGTGGAGGAACTGGAGTGTCCTGACCTGTACAGAGCCCTGACCTCAACCCTACTGAATACCTTTGGGGTGAATTGGAATACTGATTATAAGGGAGGTCTTCTGTGTACAAAGCCAGCCCCATAAAGACATGGTTTGACCAGTATGGTGTGGAGAACCTTGAAGGCCTACACAGAGCCCTGACCTCAACTCCACTGAACACCTTTGGAATGAATTAGAACACCAATTGCAAGCCAGGTCTTCTGTGTAAGAAGCCAGCTCTATAAAGATATGGTTTGACCAGTTTGATTTGGAGAAATTTGAGGGTCCTACACAGAGGTATGATCTCAACTCTACTGAACACCTTTGAAGGTGTGGAGAAACTGGAGTGTCCTGCACAGAGCCCTGACCTCTACCCTACTGAACACCTTTGGGTGCAAGCCAGGTCTTCTGTGTACAAAGCCAGCTCCATAAAAACATGGTTGACCAGTTTGGTGTGGGGAACCTTGAGGGCCTACACAGAGCACTGATCTCAACCCTACTAAACACCTTAGGGATAAACTGGAACACCAATTGCAAGCCAAGTCTTCTGTATACAAAGCTAGCTCCATAAAGAAATGGTTTGACCATTTTGAGGTCTTGCGCAGAGCCCTGACCTCAACCTTACTGAACCCTTTTGGGGTGAAGAAGAAGCAGCAAAAAAGCAGAAAAAAGGGTGGGACTTTAAATGAAGCTCATGCTAGCAAATAAATAGAAGGTGGATGATAAAATATTTAATAATTCATAAATACATTTTTACATACATTACATTTCATATACATAGAAATGCACACTTTCATAGTATCAGTTTCGGAAACTGTAATATCTGGTAATAACATATTTATAAACATTAATCATATGGTAAGGTTAAGGGGATCCACCAAAATTCATGACTAGATGTACACATATAACAGGATAGGATAGTGCTTTTTGATCCTCCCCTACATTGATACAAGCTAGTCTACTCAGTCAATCTAATTTCCCATTGCACATACATCACACGCCTTCTCCTGAAGAGTGGCTTAAAGTCGTGAAACGCGTAGAGCTACCAGTTGTCGTGTACTACAATTACACGCCTGTTAAGATATGTGCCCTTGTATATATCATTTTATATTGTGATAGGGATTAGAAAGACCATAGACCATGCAGGTGCTATCCTGTTATATGTGTACATCTAATCATGAATTTCGGTGGATCTCCTTAACCTTACCATATGATTAATGTTTATAAATATGTTATTACCAGATATTACTGTTTCAGAAATTGACACTAGGAAAGTGTGCATTTCTATGTATATGAAATTGAATGTATGTAAACATGTATTTATGGATTATAAAATATTATATCATCCACCTTCTATTCATTTGCTATCATGAGCTTCTTTTAAAGTCCCACCCTTTTTGCTGCTTCTACCTCGTAATGATAGGGATGGAGGCACATGACCTTACCCGGCCATGGCTTAATTTAAAGTCCCAATTTCCCCAATCCCCCTCTTGTGACCATTTTGGGGTGAATTGGAAGACCAATTGCAAGCCAGGTCTTCTGTGTACAAAGCCATCTCCATAAAGACATGGTTTGACCAGTATGGTGTGGAGAACCTTGAGGGCCTACACAGAGCACTGACCTCAACCATACTGAATATCTTTGGGGGTGTGGAGGAACTCGTGTGTCCTGCACAGGGTCCTGACCTCTACCCTACTGAACACCTTTGGGGTGAATTGGAACACCAATTGCAACCCAGGTCTTCTGTGTACAAAGCCTTCTTCATAAAGACATAGTTTGACCAGTATGGTATGGAGGACCTTGAAGGCTTACACAAAGCCCTGATCTCAACCTTACTGAACACCTTTGGGATGAATTGGAACACCAATTGCAAGCAAGGACTTCTGTGTACAAAGCCATCTCCATAAACACATTGTTTGACCAGTATGGCGTGGAGAATCTTGAGGGCCTACACAGAGCCCTGACCTTAACCCTACTGAATATCTTTGGAGGTGTGGAGAAACTGGAGTGTCCTTCACAGAGCCCTGACCTCTACCCTACTGAACACCTTTGGGGTGAATTGGAACACCGATTGCAACCCAGGTCTTCTGTGTACAAAGCCATCTCCATAAAGACATAGTTTGACCAGTATGGTATGGTATCTCTGTATTTGCGGACAATACTAAGCTAAGCAGGGCAATAACTTCTCCGCAGGATGTGGAAACCTTGCAAAAAGATCTGAACAAATTAATGGGGTGGGCAACTACATGGCAAATGAGGTTTAATGTAGTAAAATGTCAAATAATGCAGTTGGGTGGCAAAAAAATGAATGCAATTTATACACTGGTGGGGATCTAGGATGGAAAAGGACCTGGGGGTCCTAGTAGATGATAGGCTCAGCAATGACATGCAATGCCAAGCTGCTGCTAACAAAGCAAACAGAATATTGGCATTAAAAAGGGGATCAACTCCAGAGATAAAACGATAATTCTCCCGCTCTACAAGACTCTGGTCCGGCCGCACCTGGAGTATGCTGTCCAGTCCTCAGGAAGGATGTACTGGAAATGGAGCGAGTACAAAGGAGGGCAACAAAGCTAATAAAGGGTCTGGAGGATCTTAGTTATGAGGAAAAGGTTGCGAGCTCTGAACTTATTCTCTCTGGAGAAGAGAAACTCGAGAGGGGATATGATTTCAATTTACAAATACCGTACTGGTGACCCCACAATAGGGAGAAAACTTTTTCGCAGAAGAGAGTTTAACAAGACTCGTGGCCACTCATTAAAATTAGAAGAAAAGAGGTTTAACCTTAAACTAT
This sequence comes from Aquarana catesbeiana, assembly GCF_042186555.1. Lineage (NCBI taxonomy): Eukaryota > Metazoa > Chordata > Amphibia > Anura > Ranidae > Aquarana > Aquarana catesbeiana. The sequence continues at coordinate 3,861,660 of NC_133335.1, forward strand.
GTAGAGGGTTTTTTACGGTAAGAGCGGCAAGGATGTGGAATTCCCTTCCACAGGGTGTGGTCTCAGCGGGGAGCATCAATAGTTTTTCAACCTCACCTACTATGTAACTATGATGGAAGACGTCTATAGTGAGGCGAGTGGAACATTCACCCAGCTGGAGGAATAAATGCCGAGTTAATGTAGTGTTCTCGGGTGACTCGGGTTGCTTCTGATAGTACGGTTGGATAAGAAGAGCGCGGATTGCGCTCGGCGGGGTTTCTCCTCTCCATGGATGGAGCACTGAGCACATGAAAGGGAAGAATTTGCCGGATTGGTGAAGATTTAACTCCTTGTGGGAGGACAGGAGAAGATAATCCCGGCATTCTGGCAGAGCAGCAGCGGAATCAATGTCTATTGTGGCTGCACAAAGGACGGAGGAAGATTCTACAAAGGACAAATTGGGGTAATTATTCCCATCTGCCAGAAGATTTCACACCACCACCGCCGCACATCACACAACCCGCGCAGCTTGTACCGGCTGGAAGGTGTGTTTCCTGAGTGTTTGTTTATATCGCACGGACTGAACCGGTCTCTGAGTCATGTGGTGCACCACTTCAGAAATCCCCCCCTTTAGTCTTGCACAGGTGTACCGGCTCATCTCCTGGACTGAAATGGCTTCCTCTGATTTCACTGCACACTGTGAGCTTCTCACAATGTGCAATAGAGGCCGCAGCAAGTCAGATAGAGCCCCACCTCATTTCCTGGCTGGAGGACATCCAGCTTCATCTAGCTCTTTTTCTTCTCAGGCTGACTGTCCCTGGCTTTGCCCATTTCATTCTTTCAAAGGATTTCAGAATCACATGTGGGCGTTACCTAGGGCAGTATGCATGCAAATTAAACCTGCCTGGGACCACCCAATGGGCAGTCTGTATGCAAATACAACCTGCCTGGAAACACCCAGTCCTCCAGACTGACAGTGTGCCCTCCTGCTGACCCTGTGCTGTTTCCTCCTGCACACCCGGTCCTGTGCCCTCCTGCCCACCCTGTGCTATGTCCTCGTACTCACTGTAGTGAGCTCTACCTGCCCACCCTGTAGTGTGCCCTCCTGCACCCCATACTGTGCCCTACTGCCCACCCTGTACTGTGCCCTCCTGCACCCCATACTGTGCCCTACTGCCCACCCTGTACTGTACCATCTTGCCCACCCTGTACTGTGCCCTCCTGCACCCCATACTGTGCCCTACTGCCTACCCTGTACTGTGTACTTCTGCCCCCCTGGGCTGGAAAAGGCATTCATGACGGGGGGGGGGGGGGACTAGTGTAAAGAAGTGGGAGCAGTGTGTACAGCGGAAAAGAGGGTCAGTGTGTAGAGAGGGTCAGTGTGTAGAGAGGGTCAGTGTGTAGAGAGGGTGGGACAGTGTATACAGGGGGTGTGTGTAATTTGAGATAATTCCCTTAGATGTGCTTATTTGTTTCTAATCAGACTAAAAAGCCATGCCCAATATGTTGCATAATTTAGCCACACCCACTTTTTGCTGCGGTGCGCTCCACAGGAAACTATCTCCCAGTGCATTACTTTGCCGCTATTAAGATGGCACTGCTGACACCCACCCATCAAGGCATTTTGAGATTTGGATAACTTCTCCCACTGCTTACATCAGGACTGATTGCTTTGGAGAGGAGTACTGGGGGCGGGGTGCTGGGATGATTTCAGGAAGCTGTGTACAGCCCCCTTGCCGGCCCCTCCCACCAGCCATAAACTGTCTGCATTGCGTAGAGAAGTACAGGAAACCAGAGATGACACCTGTGACAGACTCAGGGTGATACCCGGACCATGGTGGACATTGAGAGCACAGGGTGATACACGGACCATGGTGGACACGGAGAGCACAGAGTGATACATGGACCATGGTGGACACGGAGAGCACAGGGTGATACATGGACCATGGTGGACACGGAGAGCACAGGGTGATACATGGACCATGGTGGACACGGAGAGCACAGGGTGATACACGGACCATGGTGGACACGGAGAGCACAGGGTGATACACGGACCATGGCGGACACAGAGAGCACAGGGTGATACACGGACCATGGCGGACACGGAGAGCACAGGGTGATACATGGACCATGGTGGACACGGAGAGCACAGGGTGATACATGGACCATGGTGGACACGGAGAGCACAGGGTGATACACGGACCATGGCGGACACAGAGAGCACAGGGTGATACATGGACCATGGTGGACACGGAGAGCACAGGGTGATACACGGACCATGGTGGACACGGAGAGCACAGGGTGATACATGACCATGGTGGACACGGAGAGCACAGGGTGATACATGGACCATGGTGGACACGGAGAGCACAGGGTGATACATGGACCATGGTGGACACGGAGAGCACAGGGTGATACATGGACCATGGCGGACACGGAGAGCACAGGGTGATACACGGACCATGGCGGACACAGAGAGCACAGGGTGATAAACGGACCATGGTGGACACGGCGAGCACAGGGTGATACACGGACCATGGTGGACACGGAGAGCACAGGATGATACACGGACCATGGCGGACACGGAGAGCACAGGGTGATACACGGACCATGGTGGACATGGAGAGCACAGGGTGATACACGGACCATGGTGGACTCGGTGAGCACAGGGTGATACATGGACCATGGTGGACACGGAGAGCACAGGGTGATACATGGACCATGGTGGACACGGAGAGCACAGGGTGATACACGGACCATGGTGGACTCGGTGAGCACAAGGTGATACATGGACCATGGTGGACACGGAGAGCACAGGGTGATACATGGACCATGGTGGACACGGAGAGCACAGGGTGCCCTAAACTGTACATTATTTCTAACTTCCGAGAGCTGCAATTATATATATACATAAATACTGCTATTATGGTAATACGAAGTGTACATACTGGCCGTGTCCTACTTACTGATCGCTATGCCATAAACGTCCCAAGTAAAAGTTCTTATGTAAGATGTGCAGATTGGCCGAGACATCACGGGGCTCAGAGGAAAAATACAAACAAATCATTTATCCTCACATTTCACACTAATTGCACCTGACAGACATTTTAGATATATATATATACACACACTGTATACACACGGGGAGGGTCATTCACTAAGGAGAAGACGCAGCACCAGTTCGTACATTAATTGGTGCGCTGGTTCGCACGTTCGATTAACGATTTACTGGCGCGACAATTAATATATGAAACTACGTTACTGAATCGGTGTTCTGTCGATATGTGCCTACCGTTGAAAAGTGCCCAAGCATGCGCAGAACGGATAGACACTCCAGCTGAGTTGCCGAGCAGCTGGAGTGACGTCACCAGGAGGCCTCGGGAGGACCCGCTCCTCTGAACAGAGAGTCCGGCCTCGGGAGGACCCGCTCCTCTGAACAGAGAGTCCGACCTCGGGAGGACCCGCTCCTCTGAACAGAGAGTCCGGCCTCGGGAGGACCCGCTCCTCTGAACAGAGAGTCCGGCCTCGGGAGGACCCGCTCCTCTGAACAGAGAGTCCGTCCTCAGGAGGACCCGCACCTCTGAACAGAGAGTCCGGCCTCAGGAGGACCCGCTCCACTGAACAGAGAGTCCGGCCTCAGGAGGACCCGCTCCTCGGAACAAAGAGTCCGGCCTCGGGAGGACCCGCTCCTCTGAACAAAGAGTCCGGCCTCGGGAGGACCCGCTCCTTTGAACAAAGAGTCTGGCCTCGGGAGGATCGCTCCTCTGAACAAAGAGTCCGGCCTCAGGAGGACCCGCTCCTCTGAACAAAGAGTCCGGCCTCGGGAGGACCGCTCCTCTAAATATCCAGGCATGTACTGGCCATTGGGACTACAGGGAGTTTCCCGGTGGGCCGATGGCTCAGTGGGCCGGTTTGGGGCTATAGCTCCGAATCTGGGGCCCATGGCCCAGAGTCCCCAAACACAGGTAGTGTGTCGCGGCCTCTATGCAGCCGTGCGGCGGGCAGCATGGGAGAGCCGGAGAGCAGGCGGGCAGCATGGGAAAGCCGGAGAGTGGACAGGCAGAGGCGGGCGGGCGAGAGAGCAAAGAGATGACATCATCTTTCACCGCCCGCCCTGCATCACTGCTGTTCCGCCCTCACTGTGCAACCACTGGCAGCAGAGAGATTACATCATCTCTCACTGTCCGCCCTCTCTCTGGTGACCCTGATGTAAGTGGGGGGCTCTCTGGGGACTCTGATGCAAGGCTGAGGCTCCTTGGGGACCCTGATGTAAGGGGGAGGCTCCCTGGGGACCCTGATGTAAGGGGGAGGCTCTCTGGGGACCCTGATGTAAGGGGGAGGCTCTCTGGGGACCCTGAGGTAAGGGGGAGACTCTCTGGGGACCCTGATGTAAAGGGGAGGCTCTCTGGGAACCCTGATGTAAGGGGGAGGCTCTCTGGGGACCCTGATGTAAGGGGGAGGCTCTCTGGGGACCCTGATGTAAGGGGGAGGCTCTCTGGGGACCCTGATGTAAGGAGGAGGCTCTCTGGGGATCCTGATGTAAGGGGGGCTCTCTGGGGACCCTGATGTAAGAGGGGGCTCTCTGGGGACCCTGATATAAGGGGGAGGCTCTCTGGGGACCCTGATGTAAGGGGGAGGCTCTCTGGGGACTCTGACGTAAGGGGGGGCTCTCCGGGGACTGTGATGTAAGGGGGAGGCTCTCTGGGGACCCTGATGTTAGGGGGAGGCTCTCTGGGGATCCTGATGTAAGGAGGAGGCTCTCTGGGTACCCTGATGCAAGACTGAGGCTCTCTGGGGATCCTAATGCAAGACTGAGGCTCTCTGGGGATCCTGATGCAAGACTGAGGCTCTCTGGGTACTCTGATGTAAGGGGGCTCTCTGGGGACCCTTATTTTTTTTGCACAATTGTGTATAGTTTATATACTGTTTTTGTGCATGTTTGCAAAATTAAAGTGGGCCGGTCTGGATGAAGTCCAGGGCCAAATTTTTGTCCCAGTCCAGCCCTGTGAATATCTGACTAGAGAGTCCGGCCTCGGGAGGACCCGTTCCTCTGAACAAAGAGTCCGGCCTCGGGAGGACCCGCTCCTCTGAACAGAGAGTCCGCCTCGGGAGGACCCGCTCCTCTTAATAGAGAGTCCGGCCTCAGGAGGACCCGCTCCTCTGAACAGAGAGTTCGGCCTCGGGAGGACCCGCTCCTCTGAACAGAGAGTCCATCCTCGGGAGGACCCACTCCTCTGAACAGAGAGTCCGTCCTCGGGAGGACCCGCTCCTCTGAACAGAGAGTCTGGCCCTGGGAGGATCAGCTCCTCTGAACAAAGAGTCCGGCCTCGGGAGGACCCGCTCCTCTTAACAGAGAGTCTGTCCTTTGGAGGACCCGCTCCTCTGAACAGCGAGTCCGGCCTCGGGAAGACCCGCTCCTCTTAACAGAGAGTCTGTCCTCGGGAGGACCCGCTCCTCTGAACAGAGAGTCCGTCCTCGGGAGGACCCGCTCCTCTGAACAGAGAGTCCGTCCTCGGGAGGACCCGCTCCTCTGAACAGAGAGTCCGTCCTCGGGAGGACCCGCTCCTCTGAACAGAGAGTCCGGCCTCGGAAGGACCCGCTCCTCTGAACAGGGAGTCCGTCCTTGGGAGGACCCGCTCCTCTGAACAGAGAATCTGGCCTCAGGAGGACCCGCTCCTCTGAACAGAGAGTCCGTCCTCGGGAGGACCCGCTCCTCTTAACAGAGAGTCCGTCCTCGGGAGGACCCGCTCCTCTTAACAGAGAGTCCGGCCTCAGGAGGACCCGCTCCTCTTAACAGAGAGTTTGTCCTCGGGAGGATCCGCTCCTCTGAACAGAGAGTCAGTCTTTAGGAGGACCCACTCCTCTGAACAGAGAGTCCGGCCGCCATAACACGGCGATCTCATGGCGGGCTTTGTGTCCTGGCAGGCCCGCTATAGCAGGATAAACTGACACCACAGACTACACAATCTCTTTACAGATAAATGAGTGGGCAGAGCTTCCCATTTCACACCTCATATCAGAGATGACAGGACCGCACATGTGTCACCTCTCCCAGCGCCGTCCTGATAATACAACCGGTGACACCTTGTGATTGGAGCCACGCAGAGGTGACACAGAGATCTGTAGGAAGGCCTCGACTGCCAAGAGGACCAGCTGGGGATATTCTATATAATATACAATCTATAGAAGACATGGGCCCCATGATACAGAGGCCACCCCTGGGGGGAGCTCCAGCACATGGCGGCTACTTCTGTACTACTATCAGTGCAACAATTGTATATTTTTTTCTTACACGCGTGTCCTGTGGAAGGGAACATTCATCAGAAACAGAATTGGGCGAACAGTTCAGGCCAAGCAAAAGTTCCGTCCAAACATCACCTGTTCGGCGAACACCTGAATTTGCAGGCGGAGCGTTTTTCTTTTTCACTTTTCAGGTCCAGCGGTGGCGGCGGCGTGATTGACAATGGATCTACATCGGGGGATATTGTTTTTTTTATTTTTAATAAAGGAATAGTCAAAGTTATCTATGTTTTTAATTCTTTTTGACCTTTTTGGGTGAATGGGTAGGGTACTTATTAAAGGGGGCTTCCAGATTCCGATAAGCCCACCGCCCAGGGTTTTCAGAAAGAGGCCCTTGTCCCCATCAATATCAAAGCACCCCCCCTCCCCCCATGTTGAGGACATGTGGCCTGGTATGGTTTGGGGGTGGGGTGCTCGCTTGTCCTCCCCCCCTTTCCTGACCTGCTGGGCTGAATGCACGGATAATGGTCTGGTATGGATTTTGGGGGGATTGCACGCTGTTTTTTTTTTTTTTTATTTTGGCGTGGGGTTCTCCTTTAAATCCATACCAGACATTTTTATTGCCAGCAATGATTTTTTTTTCATTCAACTGTCAGCAGGGAATCCCACCAAGTGCCTCACAAATTTGGGGGTGAACAGGCAACGTTCTGGCTAAGGATTAGTATAGCCCGCAGCAAAAATGAAAAAGGAAAAATAAGCGCAGGTCTAGCATGATAAGGGTCCACAGGGGAATCCGGTAAACCAGGGGTCAACTCTTACAGTTAGGATAGTCAGGTCATTGGTTGGCCGGGGGTGGGGGGGGGGGGGGAGTGTCCCCAGGGGTCAGTCTGGTGGGATATACCAGGAGACAGATATCGGGGGAGGGGGGGGGTTTCCAATGGTCAGTCTGGTGGGATATAAAAGGAAACGGATATCGGGGGGGGGGGGTGTCCCCAGGGGTCAGTCTGGTGGGATATACAAGGAGACAGATATCGGGGGTCAGACACGAGGAGGAGAAGATTGGAGAAGAGTCCAGCAGTATCTCTCCCTCACCGCTGCTGTTCGTGTCATGTCAGATCTGAGGAATCTGCAGGAACAGCTCCACTCCATGGCAGAGTCAATGGGGACGGACTGGCTAGAGTCGCAGGTAGCTGCCATGCAGGGAACTTCCTCCTCCTCCTCCTCCTCGGCTCTGGCTTCTTCTCCTTTGAGATGCGCTCTGCGGGCACGCCCCACGGAGCGCTTTAGCCCTTCGGCCCCCTCTCATGTACAGAGACAGTCAGCAATGCCCTCCGGCTCAGCCTCCCCCGAGCTCCGGTATGAGCACTGGGAGGAATCCCTGTCGTGGGCGCAGCGAATAAATATTCGCTACTGTCACACAGATCCTCCTCCCGGCCAATCAGGCAGACCCGTCACCCGATTGGCTGAAAGAACAGGCGATCCTATTGGACGCCTAGGAGGAGGAGAGAGGAGAGGCAGAGCGGAAGCCACCATGATGCAGAGGAGGAGGAGAAGCAATAGAAGCCCGCAGTTCTTACAGAAAACAGACAGGACAGGGCTCTGCCTATGTAAACAAGGCAGAGCTCTGTCCTATAAGTGGGGAAGTAATGGACTTCACATCACATCCCTTAGTAAAAGCACCACATACCGTACCCATAAACACTGGCTAGGCACACATTTAACCCTTTGATCGCCCTAGATGTTTAACAACTTCCCAGACAGTGTCATCAGTCCACCGCAATATCGCAGTCCCGCTATAAGTCGCTGATCGCCGCCATTACTAGTACAAAAATAAATAAATAAAAAATGACAAAATCCAGCATATATTCCATAGTATGTAGACGCCATAACTGTTGCACAAACCAATCAATATACACTTATTGGGATTTTTTTTTTACCAAAAGTATGTAGCAGAATACATATTGGCCTAAATGTATTAAGAAATTCAATTTAAATTTTTTTTTCTATTGGACATGTTTTATAGCAAAAAAAATGGATATATTTTATAGCAAAAGAAACTAAACTTTTTTTTTTTTTTTCAAAATTGTCGGTCTTTTTTGTAAGGAATAAAAAGAGGGACGTGATCAAATACCACCAAAAGAAAGCAAAAAAAAAAAAAAGACATCAATATTATTTGTGTACAGTGTCGCACGACCTCGCAATTGTCTGTTAAAGCAAAAGATGGCTTGGTCATAAAGGGGGTCAGGTAGTCCTCCAGTACGGGTCACTCTCTTCACCCATATTTTCCTCTTCTCGGTGGACAGGAAAGACCTCAGTGGGTCCTCAGTCTGACATTTTCCAGGTTTCTCCCATGTTGGGTGTTCAGAGATGGCCTTCCGCACGCGGCACTGCTGAAAATAGCGGCTATTGGAGGAGCTGTGAACTTCCTTCCAGCCATTCTTCTCTAAGCTCTCCCTTTTAATGAGGTCTTCTCACCTACAGAATTGGATGCTTTTTCCCACCATTCTAGGGTGTAAATCCCAGGTGATGCTTCACATGACCACATCTGTCATCAACAAACATTTCATAGGTAAACTCGCTTAGATCACGCATCTTCACCATTCTAACGCACGGATGGATCTCTTGATGCTTTGAGTTGCATGTATCTAATAAGTGCGCAGGGAGTTCATGTCATTCCCGGAGCAGAGCTGGACCATGATTCCATCATCCGTGGAGCACATGGTGTTCTCCTCTGCTGGTCTGAAGGGTTGATGAGTACTCAGTGTTGCTCCCTGGCTTCCTGACTTGAAGTAAGAGACCCCGCGCACACGCCTGATGACCCCAATCCGTATTATTTTACAAACGCACGCCTCGCCATTCACTCATAATGATATGCTTAGTATTCTCACCCATTCCCATTACGTCATTCTGCCTCTACAAATAACAAGGAACAATCTCATTTCCTGTATTTTATAAATCATTTCACCAATAATAACACACTTATTCCTTTCCATGGGATGTAATTAGTGTGTCAGGGATTTTTTTTTTTTCTTTACTAATGGGGGCAGGGGGTATTGCTGGAGGAAATGTAATGGCTCATTTGCATCTAATTTGGGAAGTCAAAGGCACATTTTTACTATAATCTTCACTTCGAGAAATTATTTTATTTATATACGTGTGTGTAGCATGGCCATGACCCTGTGATCATTCCAACCCACCTGACACTCTAGGTTCCGACATCTTTGCAACACCTTTAAGTAACAAGACAACACTCAATACGTTTATATTATGTTAACATTTACTAGAATACTTCAGTGAAGATATGATTGTACAAAAGAGGTACCAGTTGAACTGAGCTTGGGATAACAGCACAAACTCAGTTGAGTGACTCCTAAGGAAAATGCCAGTTAAGGCTGTTGGCAACAACAGATTATTATATACATATATGTACAATGTAGTATCACTTGAACATAACTTGTAAGGATAAGCAGAGGTTAAAGCGGAGTTCCACCAAAAAGTGGAACTTCCGCTCGTTGTACTCCTTCCCCCCTCCGGTGCCACATTTGGCACCATTCGGGATGGCAGGGGGACAGGATACCTGTCCAATACAGGTATCCTGTTCCCACTTCTGGGAGCCTCAGCCGCGGGTATTGACGTCACCGCCCGAGCTCCCTCCTCCTTCCCCGGCCGCCGGGCCAGTAGGCGAGAGGAGCGGAGCCTCGTGCATGTGCAGTAGGGTTCCCGGCGTGAAGCCGTGAAGGCTTCACTGCCGGGTTCCCTTACTCGCAATGGAGGCGACATGCACCCGACAGCTGATGGAAACATCAGCTGCGGTGCTGACATTGCTGGACTCCAGGACAGGTAAGTGTCCGATTATTAAAAGCCAGCAGCTGCAGTGTGCAGCGGTAGGCGGACCTCTGCTTTAAGTATCAATTCTGATAACACTTCTAGAAAGAGAAACTTAGGCTTGCCTGTTTAACCTTTAATCCCAATAAGAGATGAAGCTAAACATGGATGGTATGAGGGCCCTTTAAGTAGCAATGACAGAATGTCCCCGTTGCAGATCTGATGGTCTTCACCGGCAGTCGGAGCTCATTAATTGTATCCAATAAGGTGTAGTAACAGAGTGGTAGTATATCTGAGGATGACTGCCGCTAAAGATGCCCATGTACAGTGTTCAAATAAAGGTGCATGAAGTGTTCCCAAAGTAAAGCTGTCTGTGCACAGTGTCCCAGTGAAACAACAAAGGAAAGGTTTGCAAAGATGGGCAGTGGCCCTCTTACCAACGACCAGACCGATTCGATGTCTTCCAGCTAGTGAATCCCGGATGGACATCCTGGCTGCAGATACGCTTGTGATCACCCGTTGCGGCGCACGAAGCGTGGGTTGCAGCACTGCAGAGGTGGTGCTGGTCAGATGTCCGATGAACCGCAGGCAATGCTCACGAAAATGAGGTCAGTCACCCCCCCACCCACTAGCATGGCTATTAATATGAAGTTGCCCTCCTTCCTTCTTATGGCTATTAGCATGGAGTCTCCTCCCCATCCTTATGGCCATTACTATAGGATTGCCCCATCTCCCTATGGCCATTAATATGGAGTTGCCCCAGCTATATCATGCTCCTCTCTTCTGGGAAGAATTTCCACAATATTTTAGAGGGTGTCTGTGGGAATCTATGCCCATTTGTGAGGTCAGGTACTGATGCTGGATGAGAAGATCGCGCTCACAATCGAATTCACCCTAAAGGTACTCAGTAGGTCAGGGCTCTGTGCAGTTCCTCCACACCAAACTGGTCAAGCCATATCTTTATGGAGCTGACTCGACTCCTCTGGGAAGGTATCCCATAATTTGTTCCCGTTTGTGAGGTCATATGCTGATGTTGGATAAGAAGACCTGGCTGACACACCAGGCCCCGCATTGGGCACAAAAAAAAGGCCTGGCTTACAACTGGCATTCAATTAATCCTAAAGGTGTTCCGTAGGGTTGAGGTCAGGGCTCTGTGTAGGACACTTGAGCTACACCAAACTAAACTGGTCAAACCTTATTGTCCTTATGCAGCTGTTCAGTAGGTTTGAGGTTAAGCTTCTGTGAAGACCACACTGGATCCAAACTGGTCACACCACATCTTTATAGAGCTGGCTTTGTACACGGGGGGGGGAACAGTCATGCTGGAACAGAAATGGACCTTTACCAAACTGCTACCACAAAGGCACAATTGTCTACAATGTCTTTGTATGATGTAGTATTAAAAGTACCCTACAATGGAGACACCTAAACTTAACATGGAGGGGGTTCCCATATTTTTGGCCTTATAGCGTATAATGCAGCAAATCTTGATTTTTCCTGCAAAAGTCAGGCTTGGCTCCACCATTCACAGTGCTGGTCAGATTGGTGGTAATAGATGCAATTGAACTCTCTGCCTCCAGTAATTTGGCCGGGATAGTTAGCTGATGGCTGAGGGTGCCAATGGTCATCATCCTTGTAGTAGCTTGGCATTGTGAAGATCCCTCTTCAGTTTGGAGCTGGCTTTCTGTTTTGCGAGGCCTAAAGGGTATCTATAGACAAGTTTTGGCTGGAGGATGGAAAGGCTAGACCATCCATTAGGTTATTACTGCTGTCTATGTCCCCGCAGGGGAGGTTCCTCTTCTCCATTTTCACAGTGACTCTTATCACCAGGACAGGAAGTGATAGGAAATCTAAAATGTTACAGTTATCATTTTAATGTGGTATGTTCAGTGGTTGCCAGTCAGACTCCAGATGTCTTCCTCCTGTACAGTTTGGATGCTGCAAGGAATATTCAGCTTGGTTGCTATAGACATAACCCCCATTGCCCCCCCACCCCCGTACAAGGCACAGGTCTGCGATCCGCCCATGTAAGCATGCAGTGGAAGCGGCGCAGATGTTCTACAATCATGCTGTGAAGGACTTTCAGAGGACTCTCAGAGTCCCCTCATTAATCTGCCTGGATACCGACCCCCCAACAGTCGGCTCTGCCTGCGCTGCTCATTAAGACTTCACTACATGCCGTTTAATTGGGATCAGAGGGTCGATCCGTAGGAAGAGAAGACATGAAAAGGTAACCCAGATGTATCCCGACTCTGTGTCTCCAAATTACTGTACCCCTATCTTATTGCCCCACTATAATTACCAAAAATATACCGACGCAAAGGTTGGGAGTAAACTGGCCGTTTTCAGCCCCTTTGTTAATTAGATTTCTGCTTTTACAATAAGGAATATTCCTATCCGATACATGGAAAAGTCTTTGTGGGAAATAGGAAACGTCTGGATCACAATGAAACACTCCTAGAAATGTAACAATGCGGTAAAAGGGAACTGCAATCTTTATACTGTATATGTGTAAATGTGATCAGCCTGATTGCTGTATGTATATGGGCCACTATATTGGCCGGTGAGTCCTGGCCTGATAGTTCAACTGATAGTTTAGGGAGCGAAGGGTTCGATTATTGTTAAAGGGACCTGTCAGTAACTTTGCGTTGTCTCCCTAAATAAATTCCTGACATGTCACAATATCCAGCAACAGCATCATAGTCAGTGATAGTCTATAGCAGCCATTAGTAAATGGTGGACCGCGGTCTGGATCGGGACCGAGTCGCTGACCCATCCGGACCAGTCGTTGTGACATTTAGGAGCCACTTCCTTCCCCCAGACACCGCCACTGTCATTATCACAGAGCATAGCAGGAGGCGAGATAGATCAAGAGCAAGAGGCGCAGGAGCCCTGCATGGAGGGCGGGAGCTGCCCCAGATAACTTTGCATATTAACTAGCACACAGCGGTCCTAGCAACCAATAACCAGCTCCTTACATAGTTACATAGTAGGTGAGGTTGAAAAAAGACAAAAAAGTCCATCAAGTCCAACCTATGTGTGTGATTATATGTCAGTATTACATTGTATATCCCTGTATGTTGCGGTCGCTCAGGTGCTTATCTAATAGTTTTTTGAAATTATCGATGTTCCCCACTGAGACCACCGCCTGTGGAAGGGAATTCCACATCCTTGCCGCTCTTACAGTAAAGAACCCTCTACGTAGTTTAAGGTTAAACCTCTTTTCTTCTCATTTTAGTGAGTGGCCCCTAGTCTTGTTAACTCCCTTTCGCTGAAAAGTTTTATCCCTATTGTAGGGTCACCAGTACGGTATTTGTATATTGAAATCATATCCCCTCTCAAGCGTCTCTTCTCCAGAGAGAATAAGTTCAGTGCTCGCAACCTTTCCTCATAACTAAGATCCTCCAGACCCTTTATTAGCTTTGTTGCCCTTCTTTGTACTTGCTCCATTTCCAGTACATCCCTCCTGAGGACTGGTGCCCAGAACTGGACAGCATACTCCAGGTGCGGCCGGACCAGAGTCTTGTAGAGCGGGAGAATTATCGTTTTATCTCTGGAGTTGATCCCCTTTTTAATGCCAATATTCTGTTTGCTTTGTTAGCAGTAGCTTGGCATTGCATGCCCTTGCTGAGCCTATCATCTACTAGGACCCCCAGGTCCTTTTCCATCCTAGATTCCCCCAGAGGTTCTCCCCCCCCCCCAGTGTATAGATTACATTCATATTTTTGACACCCAAATGCATTATTTTACATTTTTCTACATTAAACCTCATTTGCCATGTAGTCGCCCACCCCATTAATTTGTTCAGATTTTCTTGCAAGGTTTCCACATCCTGCGGAGAAGTTATTGCCCTGCTTAGCTTAGTATCGTCTGCAAATACAGAGATTGAACTGTTTATCCCATCCTCCAGGTCGTTTATGAACAAATTAAATAGGATTGGTCCCAGCACAGAACCCTGGGGAACCCCACTACCCACCCCTGACCATTCCGAGTACTCCCCATTTATCACCACCCTCTGAACTCGCCCTTGTAGCCAGTTTTCAATCCATGTACTCACCCTATGGTCCATGCCAACGCACCTTATTTTGTACAGTAAACGTTTATGGGGAACTGTGTCAAATGCTTTTGTAAAATCCAGATACACCACGTCTACGGGCCTTCCTTTATCTAGATGGCAACTCACCTCCTCATAGAAGGTTAGTAGATTGGTTTGGCAAGAACGATTCTTCTATGTATGTAACTAATATGCAAAGTTAAAGTCAGCAGCTACAAATAATGTAGCTGCTGACTTTTAACATTAGGACATTTACCTGTCCTGGAGTCAAGCGATGTCGGCACCCCAGCCAATGTTTCCATCAGCTCACAGGTGTTGCCCCTGCCATTTGTAGTAAGGGAACCTGGCAGTGCAACCTTGCAGGCTTCACAGCCGGTTCCCTACTGCTGTGCTTTCGGAATGGCCCGACCGCAGGGGGAAGGAGGAGTGGAGCTGAAACTTCCGAATAATCGCGCCGTGGCGCAATCTCCTGGAATTGGTGGAATTGGGGACAGGCATCTGTCAAAAAGAACCTGCCCCCCCCCCCCCCCACGCCCGAAAGGTGCCAAACGTGGCACCGGAGGGGGGGAGGAGTCAGGTATACGATGCTTCCCTTTTTGGGTGGAACGCCACTTTAAGGTCTCCACTCATTGACTCTGCCTAGGCTGAGATGATTTTATCAATCTGCTGCAGGCAGAAGGAAGCATTTTCTCAGTCTCCTCTCCCCAGGGATCAGAATGCAACATTATAATTTTGTAACAAATTACAAGGTGATTACAGAAGGGGGCTGATCTGTCTCAGACATTTGTGTGCACAAAGCAAGGTCCATTAAGACATGGAGTCCTGACCTCAACCTGATAGAATACCTTTGGGATGAATTAGAGCGGACACTGCAAGCCAGGCCTTCTCGTCCAACATCAGTGCCTGACCTTACAAATACGCTCCTGGAAGAATGGTCAAACATTTCCATAGACGCCCTCCTAAACCTTGTGGACGGCCTTCCCAGAAGAGTTGAAGCTGTTATAGCTACAAAGGGTGGGCCAACTCAATATTGAACCCTACAGACTAAGACTGGGATGTCATTAAAGTTCATGTGTGTGTAAAGGCAATAGGAGTCTGTAGTCTCCCCGGTTATTTGAATTTCTCGTATCTCTGAACTTTGTTACATTATCACTTTTTCTATTCTTCTGATTAGTCTCCAAAAATGATACAGTCTGTCAAACTATTAACTGAAGTACACTGATTAACACCTTGAAAGTCATTTGCCCCCTGTGAATGTGTGGAATTCAGGTCCCCACCCCCCCAGATTCTTTTAATCTCCTGTTGATCCTCTGCAGGTCCCGATTTGCAGCCTGTCGGACCTGATGCTCTGCGGGATGGGCGCCTGCAGCAGAAAGGCTCTGACACTACTCAGCAGCGTGTTCGCCGTCTGCGGCCTGGGGCTTCTGGGAATCGCCGTCAGCACCGATTACTGGCTCTACCTGGAAGAGGGGATCATCCTGCCACAAAACCAGACCAACGAGATCAAAATGTCCCTTCATTCCGGCCTGTGGAGAGTCTGCTTCCTGGCAGGTAAGTGTACAATCACCTACACACCTTCCCAACCACCATTGTATCCAGCTGAACTATGGTCATGACCGTACACAAAGACTGAGAGGAATGGACTATGGTCAGGACCGTACACAAAGACTGAGAGGAATGGACTATGGTCAGGACTGTACACAAAGACTGAGAGGAATGGACTATGGTCAGGACCGTACACAAAGACTGAGAGGAATGGACTATGGTCAGGACCGTACACAAAGACTAAGAGGAATGGACTATGGTCAGGAACATACACAAAGACAGAGAGGAATGGACTATGGTCAGGACCATACACAAAGACTGAGAGGAATGGACTATGGTCAGGACCATACACAAAGACTGAGAGGAATGGACTATGGTCAGGACCATACACAAAGATTGAGAGGAATGGACTATGGTCATGACCATACACAAAGACTAAGAGGAATGGACTATGGTCAGGACCGTACACAAAGACTGAGAGGAATGGACTATGGTCAGGACCGTACACAAAGACTGAGAGGAATGGACTATGGTCAGGACCGTACACAAAGACTGAGAGGAATGGACTATGGTCAGGACCACACACAAAGACTGAGAGGAATGGACTATGGTCAGGACCGTACACAAAGACAGAGAGGAATGGACTATGGTCAGGACCGTACAAAAAGACAGAGAGGAATGGACTATGGTCAGGACCATACACAAAGACTGAGAGGAATGGACTATGGTCAGGACCGTACACAAAGACTGAGAGGAATGGACTATGGTCAGGACCGTACACAAAGACTGAGAGAAATGGACTATGGTCAGGACCGTACACAAAGACTGAGAGAAATGGACTATGGTCAGGACTGTACACAAAGACAGAGAGGAATGGACTATGGTCAGGACCGTACACAAAGACAGAGAGGAATGGACTATGGTCAGGACCGTACACAAAGACTGAGAGGAATGGACTATGGTCAGGACCACACACAAAGACTGAGAGAAATGGACTATGGTCAGGACTGTACACAAAGACAGAGAGGAATGGACTATGGTCAGGACCGTACACAAAGACTGAGAGGAATGGACTATGGTCAGGACCGTACACAAAGACTGAGAGAAATGGACTATGGTCAGGACCGTACACAAAGACTGAGAGAAATGGACTATGGTCAGGACTGTACACAAAGACAGAGAGGAATGGACTATGGTCAGGACCGTACACAAAGACAGAGAGGAATGGACTATGGTCAGGACCGTACACAAAGACTGAGAGGAATGGACTATGGTCAGGACCACACACAAAGACTGAGAGAAATGGACTATGGTCAGGACTGTACACAAAGACAGAGAGGAATGGACTATGGTCAGGACCGTACACAAAGACAGAGAGGAATGGACTATGGTCAGGACCGTACACAAAGACTGAGAGGAATGGACTATGGTCAGGACCACACACAAAGACTGAGAGGAATGGACTATGGTCAGGACCACACACAAAGACTGAGAGGAATGGACTATGGTCAGGACCGTACACAAAGATTTAGAGGAATGGACTATGGTCAGGACTGTACACAAAGACTGAGGGGAATGGACTATGGTCAGGACCGTACACAAAGACTGAGAGGAATGGACTATGGTCAGGACCATACACAAAGACTGAGAGGAATGGACTATGGTCAGGACCGTACACAAAGACTGAGAGGAATGGACTATGGTCAGGACCATACACAAAGACTGAGAGGAATGGACTATGGTCAGGACCGTACACAAAGACAGAGAGGAATGGACTATGGTCAGGACCGTACACAAAGACAGAGAGGAATGGACTATGGTCAGGACCGTACACAAAGACTAAGAGGAATGGACTATGGTCAGGACCGTAGACAAAGACTGAGAGGAATGGACTATGGTCAGGACCGTACACAAAGACTGAGAGGAATGGACTATGGTCAGGACTGTACACAAAGACTGAGAGGAATGGACTATGGTCAGGACCGTACACAAAGACTGAGAGGAATGGACTATGGTCAGGACCGTACACAAAGACAGAGAGGAATGGACTATGGTCAGGACCGTACACAAAGACAGAGAGGAATGGACTATGGTCAGGACCGTACACAAAGACTAAGAGGAATGGACTATGGTCAGGACCGTACACAAAGACTGAGAGGAATGGACTATGGTCAGGACCGTAGACAAAGACTGAGAGGAATGGACTATGGTCAGGACCGTACACAAAGACTGAGAGGAATGGACTATGGTCAGGACCGTACACAAAGACTGAGAGGAATGGACTATGGTCAGGACCGTACACAAAGACTGAGAGGAATGGACTATGGTCAGGACCGTACACAAAGACTGAGAGGAATGGACTATGGTCAGGACCGTACACAAAGACTGAGAGGAATGGACTATGGTCAGGACCATACACAAAGACTGAGAGGAATGGACTATGGTCAGGACTTGTTTCACTTTAAGCATTATTAAAATCACTGCTCCCGAAAAAACGGCCGTTTTTTAAAACTTTTTTTGTGCATTGATCCATGTCCCCTGGGGCGGGACCCGGGTCCCCAAACACTTTTTATGACAATAACTTGCATATAAGCCTTTAAAATGAGCACTTTTGATTTCTCCCATAGACTTTTAAAGGGTGTTCCGCGACTTTCGAATTTCCAGCGAACACCCCAAATTGTTCGCTAATCGGCAAACAGCCCATGTTCGAGTCGAACTCATGTTCAACCTGAACATAAAGCCCATCGCTAGTCAGGACTGTACACAAAGACAGAGAAGAATGGACTATGGTCAGGACCGTACACAAAGACTGAGAGGAATGAACTATGGTCAGGACCGTACACAAAGACTGAGAGGAATGGACTATGGTCAGGACCGTACACAAAGACTGAGAGGAATGGACTATGGTCAGGACCGTACACAAAGACTGAGAGGAATGAACTATGGTCAGGACCGTACACAAAGACTGAGAGGAATGGACTATGGTCAGGACCGTACACAAAGACAGAGAAGAATGGACTATGGTCAGGACCGTACACAAAGACTGAGAGGAATGGACTATGGTCAGGACCGTACACAAAGACTGAGAGGAATGGACTATGGTCAGGACCATACACAAAGAATGAGAGGAATGGACTATGGTCAGGACCATACACAAAGACAGAGAGGAATGGACTATGGTCAGGACCGTACACAAAGACTGAGAGGAATGGACTATGGTCAGGACCGTACACAAAGACTGAGAGGAATGGACTATGGTCAGGACCGTACACAAAGACTGAGAGGAATGGACTATGGTCAGGACCGTACACAAAGACTGAGAGGAATGGACTATGGTCAGGACCGTACACAAAGACTGAGAGGAATGGACTATGGTCAGGACCGTATACAAAGACTGAGAGGAATGTACTATGGTCAGGACCGTACACAAAGACAGAGAGGAATGGACTATGGTCAGGACCATACACAAAGATTGAGAGGAATGGACTATGGTCAGGACCATACACAAAGATTGAGAGGAATGGACTATGGTCAGGACCATACACAAAGATTGAGAGGAATGGACTATGGTCAGGACCGTACACAAAGACTGAGAGGAACGGACTATGGTCAGGACCGTACACAAAGACTGAGAGGAACGGACTATGGTCAGGACCGTACACAAAGACTGAGAGGAACGGACTATGGTCAGGACCACACACAAAGACTGAGAGGAATGGACTATGGTCAGGACCGTACACAAAGACAGAGAGGAATGGACTATGGTCAGGACCGTACACAAAGACTGAGAGGAATGGACTATGGTCAGGACCGTACACAAAGACTGAGAGGAATGGACTATGGTCAGGACCGTACACAAAGACTGAGAGGAATGGACTATGGTCAGGACCGTACACAAAGACTGAGAGGAATGGACTATGGTCAGGACCGTACACAAAGACTGAGAGGAATGGACTATGGTCAGGACCGTACACAAAGACTGAGAGGAATGGACTATGGTCAGGACAGTACACAAAGACTGAGAGGAACGGACTATGGTCAGGAACGTACACAAAGACTGAGAGGAATGGACTATGGTCAGGACCATACACAAAGACTGAGAGGAATGGACTATGGTCAGGACCATACACAAAGACTGAGAGGAATGGACTATGGTCAGGACCGTACACAAAGACTGAGAGGAATGGACTATGGTCAGGACCATACACAAAGACTGAGAGGAATGGACTATGGTCAGGACCGTACACAAAGACTGAGAGGAATGGACTATGGTCAGGACCGTACACAAAGACTGAGAGGAATGGACTATGGTCAGGACCGTACACAAAGACTGAGAGGAATGGACTATGGTCAGGACCGTACACAAAGACTGAGAGGAATGGACTATGGTCAGGACCGTACACAAAGACTGAGAGGAATGGACTATGGTCAGGACCGTACACAAAGACTGAGAGGAATGGACTATGGTCAGGACCGTACACAAAGACTGAGAGGAATGGACTATGGTCAGGACCGTACACAAAGACTGAGAGGAATGGACTATGGTCAGGACCGTACACAAAGACCCTATAGATCTATACATACAGGCAGGGCTTTTTTTTTTCTTCCAGAGAATAGGTGTAGGTACTCCCCTCTTGTCTCCACCCACCTCCGCACACTGACCCTTGGTTCCCCCACCTACCCACCTCCCAGCACCGCCCCTTTTAGAGAATACAGTATGGAGTTTGTCAAATGTATGGAGACAGCAATGAAGCCTTAAGAATTTAGAGAAGATCTGTAAAGAAGAGTGGACCAAAATCCCTCCTGAGATGTGTGCAAACCTGATCATCATCTACAAGAAACGTCTGACCTCTGTGATCACCAACAAGGGTTTCTCCACCAACTACTAAGTCATGTTTTGCTTGGGAATCAAATACTTATTTTACTCACTGAACTGCAACATAAATTATAAAATTTGTATCATGCATTTTTTTCTGGATTTTTTGGTTGATATTCTGTCTCTATCATATAAAATACACCTACAATAAGAATTATAGACCCTTCATTTCTTTGTAAGTGGTCTACAGGGGATCAGATCATTATTTTCCCATCTGTACATTAATAGAATGAAATAGAAAGTCCAGGAATGCAGAAAGGATTGATACAAGTCACTTAAAGGGGCCCCCTTTATGTCCAGCTCTGTAGAGGCCGTAGTCTTCTCCGGGACCTCTGTGGTGTCCCCTGTGTCCTCCGTACCGCGGGATCCACAGGAGCTCCCAGCGCCGCAGGAACTGGCGCAGTGCCAGGCCTCCCTCTACGTGACCCCGTTACTGGGGTATTTTTAGCTCCCAGCTCCGTTATAATTTATAGAGCGGTCGGAGAAGTCATTGTATGAGATGTGGATTCCACGCCGGGCAGCCGTCTCCTTTCATTCACGAAAACCTTCTGACCACTGAATAATGTATAACCTTCAAAGTGAACCTGTCATGTTGACTTCTTTCAGGGAGTCTCTGACCTGGAAGACTTACTGAGGTCGGGAGACCCAACTTCACTGGCCCTAAGCTTGTTCACCAGGTGATGAGAGGCAAAGTGGTTGTAATCCTCAGATATGAAATCTGAACAAAGCATATTCCTCTATAGCAGGGGTAGGCAACCTGGGGCCCTCCCAGCTGTTGCAGAACTACAAGTCCCTTCATGCCTCTGGGAATAACTGTAACTGCTGGAGGGCCCCGGGTTGCCTTCCCCTGCTCTATAGTGTGTACTTGTCTCAGTCCAGAGCACTAAGTGTCATCTCTGTCTACTGCCTCCTTCCTCTGCTATCTGCAGGAGTCACTTCTGACAGGTTTTCCTGACACCAAGATACCAGAACAAAAGGCACGCAATGTCCTACAGATGTGCTCAAAAGTTTGCCTCGGTGACATTTCGGCATTGCTATTGAGGATATGACCGATCATGCTTTTTGGACAGTGATGATATGAAGCCATTTATTATCACAGAGTTGCTTGGCTCCTTTGTAAAACCTAATGATAAAAAATTCCCTCAAATGACCCTGATGAAGCGTTTCCATCCCCTCGGAATGTTTGGCCTTGGTACAGACACACAAGGGGACACACAAGGCCAATTAAAGGTTCATTTCCCACATCTGTGGCTTTTAAAATACAATTAGTGTCTGTGTATAAATAGTCAATGAGTTGGTTAGCTCTCACATGGATGCACTGAGCAGGCTGGATACTGAGCCATGGGGGAGCAGAAAAGAACTGTCAAAAAGACCTGTGTAACAAGGTAATGGAGCTTTATAAAGATGGAAAAGGATATAAAACGATACCCAAAGCCTTGAATATGCCAGTCACTACTGTTCAATCACTTATTAAGAAATGGAAAAGTCGGGGATCTCTTGATACCAAGCCAAGGTCAGTTAGACCAAGAAAGATTGCATCCACAACTGCCAGAAGAATTGTTCAGGGAAACAAAGAAAAACCCCACAGGCAACCTCAGAAGCAGAAGTGACCCATCCATTGTGGGCACACGGGCACCACCTCTCCTATCCACCACCGCCGCCCTCTCCATCCATGTGCCTGGCCCCTTTCAGGACTGAATTCCTATGGCGGGGTGTGTTTTTAAGCACCTGATTAGGGCCAGAGGCTTTAATAGGCTTCAAAATAGGGTGGACTCGGGGCGCAGAGCTTTGCATCTGGAGCCCACCCAGGTGTGTTGCAACAGCAAATTAATATTCGCTGTTGCAACACTGATCCTCCTCCCGGCCAATCACATGTTTGGCTGAAAGGACAGGCGATCCTATTGGATGCCTAGGAGGAGGGGAGGAGACGCTCTGCGGAAGCGAGGAGGAGAAGACACAGGAGCCGCTGCCTGATGCCTGCCGCAGCCTGATGTCCTCCAATGTCCAATCCCTGCCGATGCCTGATCCCCGCTGCTGCCCAATGTGCCCGCCGCTGCCCGATCCCCGCCGCTGCCCGATGTGCACGCCGCCTAGATGGGGTAAGTGCCGGTGGACCACCAGACAGTGAGGGGGGGGTTTGAGGTGCCCTGGGGGGGGGGTGGTTGTTTTTCCGCCTCCCCCCTAAACAAAAAAACACCAGCCACCACTGCTCAGGAGAAATACAGGCTGCTCTGGAAAAAGACGGTGTGGTTGTTTCAAGGAGCACAATACAACGATACATTAACAAAAATGAGCTGCATGGTCAAGTTGCCAGAAAGAAGCCTTTACTGTGCCAAAGCCACAAAAAAAAAGCCGATTACAATATGGCCGACAACACCTTCATACCCCTTCCAGCTTCTGGCACACTGTAATCTGGAGTGACGAGACTAAAATAGAGCTTTATGATCACAACCATAAGCGCTATGTTTGGAGAGGAAGAATACCATCCCCACTGTGAAGCATGGTGGTGGCTCACTGATGTTTTGGGGTGTGTGAGCTCTAAAGGCACGAGTGGGGAATCCTGTGAAAATTGATGACAAGAGGAACGCAGTGTGTTATCAGAAAATACCGACAGACAGTTTGCATTCTTCTGCAGGAAATCTGCGCATGGGACGCTCTTGGACTTTCCAGCAATGACCCGAATGACAAGGCTAAGCTGACCCTCCAGTGGTTACGGCAGAGCAGGGCTTTTTTTCACGTGGAACTCAGTTCTACCACCTCTGGCTCAGACCCTTTGGTGCCTGCTCACCACAATCACTTGTAAACACAGAAGTCCGGTTTCTGTGTTTATAAGTGAAAGCTCTGCAGTCTGTGTGCAACCCTCATGAACTCTGCACTCGGTATGTAATGCAATCCTGGTATTTAATGCCCCTTTAAGACCCTCCTACAGTTTTGTGAAATCTGACCACACCCACTATTTGATTGGGAGGGTGTGTGTGGGAAAGAGGGGTTTTGGGGGGGTCGTGGTTGAGTTCCAGCACCTATCGTTTGAGAAAAAAAGCCCTGCAGCAGAGAAAGGTGAAGGTTCTGGAGTGACCATCACAGTCTCCTGACCTTCATATCATCGAGCCGCTCTGGAGAGATCTCAGAAGTGCTCCCCATGCAAGACGACCGAAGACTTTGCATGACCTGGAGGCTTTGTACCAAGGTGAACGGGCAGCTGCAAGAATTCGGTGGCATCTCATTGGTTTACTTGTTACCATGTTGTATTTTATTATTTAGGCCAGTGATCATCAACTCTGTCCTCAGGACCCACTAACAGGCCAGGTTTTACGTATTACCTCGGGGAGATGCAGACTAGAATACTGCAATCACTGAGCAGCAAATCATATCACCTGTGATGTATTTCAGTTATCTTGCAAACCTGGCCTGTTAGTGGGTCCTGAGGACAGGAGCTGATGACCACTGATTTAGGCCATTCTGTTATCACCTCGTTACTCAGTGTTTCTCAACTCCAATCCTCAAGGCGCCCCAACAGGTCATGTTTTCAGGCTCTCCATTATTTTGCACAGGTGATGTGATCCGTTTCACTGTCTTAGTAATTACCACAGCTGTTTCATCTGAAGGAAATCCTGAAAACATGACCTGTTGGGGCGCCTTGAGAACTGGAGTTGAGAAACACGGAGTTACAGAATATGAAGTCCATTAGAAAGAAATGAAATGTATTCTGGCTGCTCACTCATGTTTTCTTTAAAAATGGTACATCCCGTATATTACCAATTCTCCGGAGGGGGTACAAACAATTGTATCTTTATCATATGTGTATATAGGATTAAAGCACTGAGTGAGTTTTGCAGCAATGCTTAGGGGTGTACGCTGATCTCTAAATAATGATGGTGGGATGCTTTTCTATTCAGGCTGCAAAGAAGGACCCTTGCGCTGTGCGGAAGCAGTGGTCTCTCTGCAGAGGTCTGACGTGCCTCTTCTGAGTCAGAGCTTATCAGCATGGAGCATGAGATTTGCTGAGTGCAAAAATGTAGCTATGCCTCAACAGAGGGTGTGTCAGACCTCGGCATAGAGACCACTGCTTTCACGCAGAGAGCAGGGGTCCTTCTCTGCATCATGTTGGCAGGTGACAGGTTTTTCTACTCAGGCTGTGGCTGGTTTGTATGAAAATGAACTGTTAGACAGTGAACACCTTATATTTTGTTGCGGAATAGAAATGTAGAATACATTGGATTATACTGAATGTTCCGTTGGGCTTTATCATGTTGTGTCCTCTGGCAGGTGAAGAACAAGGACGATGTTTCACCATCGAGTATGTGATGCCCATGAACGTCCAGATGACATCAGAGTCCACCATCAGCGTGCTGAGTGAGTCAAAGAAAATCTATAAATTGTTCCTTGTTCACAGGTTGGATGGTCCCAGCAGTATTTATCTGCCATATGAATGTATTATGTGGATGGGTGATGATTAAATAATTCAGAAACAAAGTGCAACAATGTTCAAAAAAGAGAAACAAATACACACACTGCTACTATTTTGCCAGGACACCGCCACCCCCTATTTATGTGTCCGGCCCCTTTCAAGACACCGGGCGCGTAAATTCCAGCGGCGGGGGGGGTGTTTTTTTTTTTTTTTTAAGCACTTGATTGTAGCCAGAGGCTCTAAAAGGGTTCAAAATAAGGTGGGCTCATGGAGCAGAGCATTGCGCCAGGAGCCCACCCAACACCGAATGAATATTTGCTGTTGAAACACAGATCCTCAATCCGGACCAATCAGAAGCAGGTCTGAGACCTGTTTTCTGATTGGCCGAAAAGAGAAGAGTCCCAACTGGCTGCCGAGGAGGAAGGAAGGAAACGGAAGCCACCGCGATGCCCGTGAAGAGCAGGGGAAGGGAAAGCCGTCGCCGCCGGTGAAGCTCGGGAGAAGTGCTGCCCACCATAGATAGGGTAAGAGCCACCCGACCGACCCGAGGTGGTACTGTTTTCCACCCCTCCCCTCCAAAAAAAAAAAAAAAGTACCACCTGCCGCCACTGGCCATACTTCTCCTTTAATGCATGTTTTGGGAGGTGTTGCCACAACAAACAAGTGAGGTTGAGCCCGGGTGGCCCAATGGAGCCCGGGAAGCCCATAGAATGCAACATTTTGGGGAACCAAAAAATGGCTATAAACTCGTAAATGAAACTCATAGATGTGAATGGGCCCTTGGGGGTGGGGGGGGGGTGGGAGGGGAAGGGTGTTGAAGAGTGATGTCCTGCAGTCTATATTGTTTCAGTTGAGGATATGAGAGCACATGAGCAGGAATAGGGTTACCACCCATCTGGGATTCACCCGGACAGTCCAGGTTTTGAATCGTTCGTCCGGGTTTTAGACCCAGACACAATATTCAGAATAGACTGTGGCTCCCCAAGTAACTGAGTACCACACGTAGTGTGCACGCGGGCCCTACCCCCATACACGGGCAGGAGAGTAGAGAGGGCTTGATCTGCTCCTCCTCCTCCTACCCTTACCCCTCTCTCTCTGCCCACCCACACTCCAATCCCCAGCGTTCGGCGCCTCAGGAAAGGAATTTTGTGGGCTGGAAGTTTGAAGCTTAGCAACCAGCAGATAAAAGGTGTTGATGCCAGAGCTGCCATCCTTGGGTGAGTGAGCTCACCATCCAATGTCTGTGGTTGAAGTTTCCCCCCTCCCTCCCTTCTCTCTCCTGCCTCTGAGCGAGTTAATACACTTAGGTAAGGGGGACTCAGATATAAGGGCTGCCCTGTGAACTCTGATGTAAGGGGGGATTTGGGGGCCCTATTTTAAGGGGGAATGCTGGGAACTCTGATGTAAGTGGGTTCCCCTTTATACCCACAGTCCACAGCATTCCCGTTAACATTTTTTTATATTTTATTGCTGTGCGCGGCTGAGGTGTTGGGATCTGGCTTAAAGAAAAGGTTGTGACCCTGAGCAGGAATGAAGGGCAATGTGAGAGATTAGCGGTAGAATGGTCGGTATAGGAGGAGGAGCCACCATCACCTTGCAGCAATTCTTTCTGCTGCCCCGGTTGTTGGACACTTGCGTCCTTCACCCTCAATGTAGTCGCCATGCCCTGCCAAACATGTGCTACTCTGACTGCAGATCTGTATAGGGGTCTAACTCAGGGTTGCCCACTTTTCTTCAAGCCAAACCCGAACACTTTAGCGCCGAACAGTGTGTGTGTGGGGGGGGGGGGGGCACTGTGGACTTTTGTGTTGAGGGGAACGCTGATGTAAGAGGATTTCTATTCACCAAAGCTCCTCCTTACCTCTGAGTCCCCCTTACCTTCGTGTACTCACTTGCTCGGAGGCAGGAGAGAGAAGGGAGGGAAAGCTTCATTCACAGACAGTGAATGGTGAGCTCACTCACTCACCCCGAGGATGGAGGCTCAGGCATCGGCACCTTTCATCCACCATGTATCTGCAGGTTGCTGGGTTTCATATTTTCCAGCCATACATCCCTTTTCTGAGGCACAGCACACCTGGGATTGGAGTGACACAGAGAGGTAGGGGTTTGGAAGAGGAGGAGCAGATTGAGCCCTCTCTCCTCTCCCGTCCATGCAGGGGGGGGGGGGGGGGGGGACTGTGCTGGCTCTGGGCAGGGCAAGAGAGAGTATCACAAACACTCATCTTAGACAGCTTCAGCCAGCCCTTTGGATAGTTGGCAACCCTGGTGATTATGGTGTGCCCAGGTACACCTGGACTCCTGTGGGCACGCCTTTGCACTCAGCGGTTGTGGTACTCGGTTGCTTGGGGAGTCACAGCCTGGTCTAAATAATGTGTCCGAGTTTTAGGCAGTCTGAAACCTGAACACATGATGCAAAGCCTGGCCGTGGCAGCCCTAGCCCATACCTCCCAACATTTTGAGATGGGAATGAGGGACACCTACTTGCAAACATATGTAGGCATAGGACACCCCCCCCCCTAGACACCCTCCTTCAACACACCCCCTTAAAGAAGAATTAAGACAAAAAAAGTTAATTAAATCCACAAGGACTTTTTTTTACCACCATTATTCCTTTATATTGGCTTTTTTAACATTTACAAATGCAGCAATTTAGAAATCAGATGAAAGGTTTAGCTCTGGGAAACACTTTTTGAAAGATAAAAAGTGTATTTTATATACGATATATGGATCAGACCAAAATGAGGGACAAATGAGGGGGAAAGAGGGACAGAGGGACATTTCTCCAAATCAAGGACAGCCCCTGGAAATCAGGGACAGTTGGGAGCTATGCCCTAGCCTAATAGACCATTGGGCTCTTATGGGGCCCAGCACTGCCCGCCCGTGATTTATGGGGGTGGCAGGAACATATGGAGAAAGAATATGAATATATCGCTTGGGAACTTCTATATGACCGCCATGAATGGAAATAGTATTCTGTAACATTTAAAACAAAGTTTTAGGGGAAGAGATTAGAGAGGCAGAGGGCCTCCTAATATTATTACCGGGGGGGAGGGGCTGGGACAAGGGGTGGGCAGGAAGGGGCGACTGCCCTGGGCACCGTGGTATCATGTGAGGTTGGTGGGGGGGGGGGGGGGGGGCACCACAAGGAGATTGAAGGAGGGGGGATTTGTGTTGGGAGGAGCAAATTGGGGGGGCAGCAAGGGGGTGGGAATTGTTCTGGGAGGGGACATTTGGGGTATGTGCTAGGAATGGTGATTTAGGGGGATTTTTTTTGGGGGGGGGGATCTGTGCTTTTTATGGTGGTGATGGAGGTGGGGCTCAGATTTTTAGGGATGAGAGATGATGGTCTTTTTTATGTAAGTGGTGGTGGAGGTGGGGCTCAGATTTTCAGGGATGATCCTTTTTATGTAAGTGGTGATGGAGGTGGGGCTCAGATTTTTAGGGATGAGAGATGATGGTCCTTTTTATGTAAGTGGTGATGGAGGTGGGGCTCAGGTCTTGAGAGATGAGAGATGATGGTCCTTTTTATGTAAGTGGTGATGGAGGTGGGGGAGAGGTCTTCAGGGATGAGAGATGATGGTCCTTTTTATGTAAGTGGAGACGGAGGTGGGGCTCAGGTCTTCAGAGATGAGAGATGATGGTCCTTTTTATGTAAGTGGTGACGGAGGTGGGGCTCAGGTCTTCAGAGATGAGAGATGATGGTCCTTTTTATGTAAGTGGTGACGGAGGTGGGGCTCAGGTCTTCAGAGATGAGAGATGATGGTCCTTTTTATGTAAGTGGTGACGGAGGTGGGGCTCAGGTCTTCAGAGATGAGAGATGATGGTCCTTTTTATGTAAGTGGTGGTGGAGGTAGGGCTCAGGTCTTCAGAGATAGAGATGATGGTCCTTTTAATGTAAGTGGTGACGGAGGTGGGGCTCAGGTCTTCAGGGATGAGAGATGATGGTCCTTTTTATGTAAGTGGTGACGGAGGTGGGGCTCAGGTCTTCAGGGATGAGAGATGATGGTCCTTTTTATGTAAGTGGTGGTGGAGGTGGGGCTCAGGACTTCAGCGATGAGAGATGATGGTTCTTTTTATGTAAGTGGTGATGGAGCTCAGGACTTCAGCGGTGAGAGATGATGGTCATTTTTTTTTAACTCTTTTTATTGAAAAAGATATAAGACATTGACAGTAATCAAAGCACTCAACATGAGCATAGAAAACAATGAGTTACATTTACAGTGCACAAAGATAATGGCCATTTTTATGTACGTGGTGATGGAGGTGGGGCTCAGGAGTTGAGTGGTGAGGGATGATGGTCATTGTTATGTAAGTGGTTATGGAGGTGGGGCTCAGGATTTCATTGATGATGGTCACTATCATGTGATTTGTGCTAGGAGAAGGATTTGGAGTGTGTGTGTGTGTGTGTGTGTGTGTGTGGGGGGGGGGGGGGTAATGTGTATTCGGAGGGGAAATTTGAGGGGTGGATTTGTGCTAGGAGGGGTATTCTTTTTGTTGGTGGGGGCATTTGGGGAAGGAAGGGGGCAGAGATTTGTACTGGGAGGGGGATTTCAGCAGGGGGCAGATTTGGACTGGGAGGAGGGGGAACTTATGCTTAGGGGGTAATCATGCAGATTAGTGCCCAATTTTTTGGGGGGTAGGGCTTAGGATTTTTGCTGTCACATAATGCTCATACATTTTGGGGGGGGGGGGGGGGTTGGCACGTTCTCTCCCTGAGCTCTAGGTGACCTTGTCCTGGCACTGGATAAGGGTGGCCCCTCAGTGATACAAACCAGTACACCCAGTAAATAAAATACAAGCTGGGGGATGATGGTAAGGAGTGCTCCAATCAGGGAAGTTCTGAACCATATGGAAATACTTTCTGAATCTATTTTACCAGTAAAATCTCCAAAATTTCTCCAGATAATTCTGCGAAGTGATGAGATTTTTTTTTCTTCCTCCCTGACACCTTCTCGGCTACGAGGGGCCCCGTGTGACAGAGTGTGATTACACCGGGCCCCCGTGTGCCACCACCTACGCAGCAAGCAGACATGTGATGGAGGGGTGACTGGAAGTGTCAGTGCAATAAATAGCCCAATATTACTCTTCCAGTAATACATTGTCCTCCTTATCTTCTAACCACCCAATAATCAGCGCCGATCACATAATATCCTGCCAAGTTTCTCTTCAAAAAATATGTGTATGATTGATACATCACTATTATTATTTATTCCCAAACAATCAATGTACAAAGCTCTATTATTCACACAGAATTCTTCTGTTTCAAATGCAATTGATGTGTCAAAACTTCTTCAAATCAATTGTAACAATTGAAAACGTTTGCAGAGTGGTACTTCCTTTCCCGACATATAAAGTGAGGGAAAAAAAGTATTTGACCCCCTGCTGGTTTTGTAGGTTTGCCCACTGACAAAGAAACAATCAGTCTATAATTTTATTGATCGGTTTATTATAACAGTGAGAGACAGAATAACAAATAAAATATCCATAAAAATGCATTTTGAAAACGTTATAAATTGATTTGCATTTCAATGAGTGAAATATAGTATTATATAGTATAGGTATTTCACCCCTTCACAAAACATGACTTGGTAGTTGGTGGAGAAACCCTTGTTGGCGATCACAGAGGTCAGACGTTTCTTGGAGTTGGCTTCCAGGTTTGCACACATCTCAGGAGGGATTTTGTCCTCTTTGCAGATCCTCTCCAAGCCATGAAGGTTTCCAGGCAGACGTTTGGTGACTCCAACCTTCAGCTCCCTCCACATATCTTCTATAGGATTAAGGTCTGGAGACTGGCTAGGCCACTCCAGGACCTTAATGTGCTTCTTCTTGAGCCACTCCTTTGTTGCCTTGGCCGTGTGTTTTGGGTCATTGTCATGCTGGAAGACCCATCTATGACGCATTTTCAATGCCCTGGCTGAGGGAAGGAGGTTCTCACCCAAGATTTGATGGTACATGGCCCCGTTCATTGTCCCTTCGATGCGGTGAAGTTGTCCTGTCCCCTTAGCAGGAAAACACCCCCAAAGCATAATGTCTCCACCTCCATGTATGACGGTGGGGGATGGTGTTCTTGTGGTCATAGGACCTCCATGTATGATGGTGGGGGATGGTGTTCTTGTGGTCATAGGTCCTCCATGTATGACGGTGGGGGATGGTGCTCTTGGGGTCATAGGTCCTCCATGTATGACGGTGGGGATGGTGTTCTTGGGGTCATAGGACCTCCATATATGACGGTGGGGGATGGTGCTCTTGGGGTCATAGGTCCTCCATGTATGACGGTGGGGATGGTGTTCTTGGGGTCATAGGCAGCATTCCTCCTCCTCCAAACACAAGGAGTTGAGTTGATGCCAAAAAGTTCAACTTTACATGAATCATGATTAGAAAGATGGACTTAGTCTTGAACATATGGCAGCACACCGTGTCTGGTATTTTATGCACAGAGTGTCAGGCGTATTTTAGGCATGCATGCTTGATGAGGTCCCATTACAAATGAATGACATGACCCCCCCTCAGTGCATACACTGTGCATTGTACCAATTACATTCGATTGGAAAGGACCACACACCTTCACAATAAGGGAGAACTCATGGATGGTCCAATTCAGCTTTTTCCTCCTCTTTAGGTGGTTTATCGATGATCTTTTTATAGCAGATCTCTGAATGTCACTTCATTCAGAAGGAAAGTTTTCATCAGTATAATTTGTTTTGTTTTTTGTCTTCCTGCAGAAATGATTCGGTCAGCCACTCCCTTCCCATTGGTCAGCCTCTTCTTTATGTTTATCGGATTTATACTCAACAACGTCGGACACATCCGGCCCCATCGGACCATTTTGGCCTTCGTGTCGGGAATCTTCTTCATCCTGTCTGGTGAGTAATTCCAACCTGTATACAGTGTCTTGAAAAAAAGTATTCATACCCCTTGAAATTTCCCAGATTTTGTCATGTTACACCCAAAAACGTAAATTTATTTTATTGGGATTTTATGTGATAGACCAACACAAAGTGTCACATAATTGTGAAGTGGAAGGAAAATGATAAATGATACAAATAAATATGTGAAAAGTGTGGGGGGAGGGGCATTTGTATTCAGCCCCCTTTACTCTGATAACTAAAATCTAGAGGAACCAATTGCCTTCAGAAGTCACCTAATTAGTAAATAGAGTCCACCTGTGTGTCATTTAATCTCAGTATAAATACAGCTGTTCTGTGAAGCCCTCAGAGGTTTATTAGAGAACTTTAGTGAACAAACAGCATCATGAAGGCCAAGGAACACACCAGACAGGTCAGGGATAAAGTTGTGGAGAAGTATAAAGCAGGGTTAGGTTATAAAAAATCTCCCAAGCTTTGAACATCTCACGGAGCTCTGTTCAATCCATCATCAGAAAATGGAAAGAGTATGGCACAACTGCAAACCTACCAAGACATGGCCGTCCACCTAAACTGACCAGCCGGGCAAGGAGAGCATTCATCAGAGAAGAGCCAAGAGGTCCATGGTAACTCTGGAGGAGCTGCAGAGATCCACAGCTCAGGTGGGAGAATCTGTCCACAGGACAACTATTAGTCGTGTTCTCCACAAATCTGCCCTTTATGGAAGAGTGACAAGAAGAAAGACATTGGTGAAAGAAAGTCATAAGAAGTCCTGTTTGTAGTTTGTGAGAAGCCATGTGGAGGACACAGCAAACATGTGGAACAAGGTGATCTGGTCAGATGAGACCAAAAGCAAAACACTATGTGTGGGGGAAAACTAATGCCGCGTACAAACGAGCGGACTTTACGGCAGACTTTGCCCGGCGGACGGGATTTCGTCGGACAATTCGATCGTGTGTGGGCTCCAGCGGACTTTGTTTGCTCAAAAGTTGGACGGACTTAGATTTGAAACATGTTTTAAATCTATCCGTCGAACTTGAGTTCGGTCGAAAAGTCCACTCGTCTGTATGCTAGTTCGACGGACAAAAAGCCACACTAGGGCAGCTATTGGCTACTGGCTATGAACTTCCTTATTTTAGTCCGGTCGTACATCATCACGTACGATTTTGACAATCTTTGGTGGATTGTGTGTAGGCAAGTCCGTTCATTCAGAAAGTCCGTCGTAAAGTACGTCGAAAAGTCCGCCGGGCAAAGTCTGCCGTAAAGTCCAACCGTGTGTACGCGGCATAACACTGCACATCACCCTGAACACACCATCCCCACCGTGAAACATGGTGGTGGCAGCATCATGTGGTGGGGATGGTTTTCTTCAGCAGGGACAGGGAAGCTGGTCAGAGTTGATGGGAAGATGGATGGAGCCAAATACAGGACGATCTTAGAAGAAAACCTGTTAGAGTCTACAAAAGACTTGAGACTGGGGGGAGGTTCACCTTCCAGCAGGACAACGACCCGAAACATCCAGCCAGAGCTACAATGGAATGGTTTAGATCAAAGCATATTCATGTGTTAGAATGGCCCAGTCACAGTCCAGACCTAAATCCCATTGAGAATCTGTGGCAAGACATGAAAATTGCTGTTCACAGACGCTCTCCATCCGATCTGACAGAGCTTGAGATATTTTACAAAGAAGAATGGGCAGAAATGTCCTCTCTAGATGTGCAAAGCTGGTAGAGACATCCCCAAAAAGACTTGTAGAGAAAGGGGGTTCTACAAAGTATTGACTCCGGGGGGCGCCATACAAATGCCCCTCCCCCACACTATTCACATATTTATTTTTATCATTTATCATTTTCCTTCCACTTCACAATTGTGAGCCACTTCGTGTTGGTCTATCACATAAAATCCCAATACAATACATTTACATTTTTGGTTTAACATGACAAAATGTGCGAAATTTCAAGGGGTGGGAATACTTTTTCCAGGCACCGTAAGCAGAATATGTAGCAAAGTCGCTGAATTACTATGTAGCAAAGTTGTTTAGGTGGAGAAATAAAAAGATGTATAAAAGGAGAGATGGTGGAAAGGTAATAATAGGACATCGGAGGAGGAGGAGCAGCGACATTGGGGGGGGCGGGGGGGGGGGGTGACGATGTGGCCCTTTTTCTGCACACGCAGCACTTTGCATTGTTTGCATTATCTGGACGTCTCCTCTGCATTCCGCACATCGGGGACAACAACCGCAATCATTCTGCCCCAGAAATGCCATTTTGCAGGTCATGTTTATCTCTCTCCCCGTTCAATGAAGGCGGTGAAGCGGAGAATTGGCTCTGCCACGCACAGACCTTCGGTATTGTCATCTGGTACGGGAACGCTCGCCGTTCGCACTGCCCCTCCCACTCAATCATCGCCTATAATAAGCGAGTCCTTATCAGCTGCTGAATATTGTGCCAGCTGTCCAGGAGGGAGCGAGCTCGGAATTAGAAGAGGAAAGTACGACCCTCGGGGGCCACGAGGTGCTGAACTTCAGGCAAACAGCTCAATACATAAAAGGGAGCTGCTTTACCTGCCAAAGGATATGAATTTTTGACCATCCGTTTCTAAGATACATTATATTGCCAAAAGTATTGGGACGCCTGCCTTTACACGCACATTAACTTTAATGGCATCCCAGTCTTAGTCTGTAGGATCCAATATTGAGTTGGCTCCGCCCTTTGCAGCTATAACAGCTTCAACTCTTCTGGGAAGGCCGTCCACAAGGTTTAGGAGGGTGTCTATGGGAATGTTTGACCATTCTTCCAGAAGTGCATTTGTGAGGTCAGGCACTGATGTTGGATGAGAAGGCCTGGCTTGCAGTCTCTCTACTCTAATTCATCCCAAAGGTGTTCTATCAGGATGGGGTCAGGACTCTGTGCAGGACAGTCAAGTTCCTCCACCCCAAACTCGCTCCTCCATGTTTTTATAGACCTTGATTTGTGCACTGGTCCAAATCATTTGGTGGAGGGGGGATTATGGTGTGGGGGAGGGGGGATTATGGTGTGGGGAATGGGGGGATTATGGTGTGGGGAATGGGGGGATTATGGTGTGGGGAATGGGGGGGATTATGGTGTGGGGGTGGAAGGGGGATTATGGTGGGGGGGTTGTTTTTCAGGGGCTGGGCTTGGCCCCTTAGTTCCAGTGAAGGGAACTCTTAAGGTATCAGCATACCAGGACATTTTGGACAATTTCATGCTCCCAACTTTGTGGGAACAGTTTGGGGATGGCCCCTTCCTGTTCCAACATGACTGCCCACCAGTGCACAAATCAAGGTCCATAAAGACACGGATGAGCGAGTTTGGGGTGGAGGAACTTGACTGGCCTGCACAGAGTCCTGACCTCAACCCCATAGAACACCTTTGGGATGAATTAGAGCAGAGACTGCGAGCCAGGCCTTCTCATCCTACATCAGTGCCTGACCTCACAAATGCACTTCTGGAAGAATGGTCAAACATTCCCATAGACACCCTCCTAAACCTTGTGGACGGCCTTCATAGAAGAGCTGAAGCTGTTATAGCTGCAAAGGGCGGAGCCAACTCAATATTCAACCCTACGGACTAAGACTGGGATGTCATTAAAATTCATGTGCGTGTAAAGGCAGGTGTCCCGATACTTTTGACAATATAGTGTATACACACTCCAGCCAGACCGTACAGCCAGGTTGGTGACCTGATTTTTCTCTACTGCAGGTAAGCAATAAAGCTTGGTCAC
Organism: Aquarana catesbeiana; assembly: GCF_042186555.1. Taxonomy (NCBI): domain Eukaryota; kingdom Metazoa; phylum Chordata; class Amphibia; order Anura; family Ranidae; genus Aquarana; species Aquarana catesbeiana. Next base: position 3,897,194 of record NC_133335.1, read on the forward strand.
CTCTCCACCCCCAGACTGTGATTGGACATTGGAGGAGCAGAAGCAGTTCACTGCACCACTCAACATGTTCCCTGACAGCACACGTAGGACACATTGAATGGCTCCCAGAGCTGCACACCATGCAACCCCTATGGGGCCCCAAAGCTGCCCACCTACACAGTGATATGTGCATGGAGCAGCAGTCTTTGGTAAATACATTTTGATAAAATAATCCACATAAAGTTTGAGAAATCTATTCTCTATATGGTAGGCTGGAAAACAATAAGTATCTGGTATCACTAGAAGAGGTGGCTATCAGACTGAATGTAATAAAGATGATGGTTTTGCTGGGGGGTCCCATCACACATGGATAAGGCCTCGAGGAGGACAGTGATCAAGGGCAAGTGGACGGTGTATACAAGTATGCGGCCAGTTCACCACTCAGTTACAGGTGGGCTCCAACATTGGCAATGGGAGACCCTCAGAGGTGTGTACACCCAAAAGGCACTGACCTTATCTCATAGGAACAATAATGATTTCAGGATAGTTCAAAGCCTGTCAGACCAATCCTTACACAGGACGATCTCTCTCTGACCAATCCTTCCACAGGATGATCTCTCTCTGACCAATCCTTCCACAGGATGATCTCTCTCTCTCTGACCAATCCTTGTACAGGATGATCTTTCTCTGAGCAATCATTGTACAGGATGATCTCTCTCTCTCTCTCTCTCTGACCAATCCTTGTACAGGATGATCTTTCTCTGACCAATCCTTGTACAGGATGATCTCTCTCTGACCAATCCTTGTACAGGATGATCTCTCTCTGACCAATCCTTGTACAGGATGATCTCTCTCTCTCTCTGACCAATCCTTGTACAGGATGATCTCTCTCTGACCAATCCTTGTACAGGATGATCTCTCTCTCTCTCTGACCAATCCTTGTACAGGATGATCTCTCTCTGACCAATCCTTGTACAGGATGATCTCTCTCTGACCAATCCTTGTACAGGATGATCTCTCTCTCTCTCTGACCAATCCTTGTACAGGATGATCTCTCTCTGACCAATCCTTGTACAGGATGATCTCTCTCTCTCTCTGACCAATCCTTGTACAGGATGATCTCTCTCTGACCAATCCTTGTACAGGATGATCTCTCTCTCTCTCTGACCAATCCTTGTACAGGATGATCTTTCTCTGACCAATCCTTGTACAGGATGATCTTTCTCTCTGACCAATCCTTGTACAGGATGATCTTTCTCTGACCAATCCTTGTACAGGATGATCTCTCTCTCTGACCAATCCTTGTACAGGATGATCTTTCTCTGACCGATCCTTGTACAGGATGATCTTTCTCTGACCAATCATTGTACAGGATCATCTCTCTCTCTCTCTGACCAATCCTTGTACAGGATGATCTTTCTCTGACCAATCCTTGTACAGGATGATCTCTCTCTCTGACCAATCCTTGTACAGGATGATCTCTCTCTCTGACCAATCCTTGTACAGGATGATCTTTCTCTGACCGATCCTTGTACAGGATGATCTTTCTCTGACCAATCCTTGTACAGGATGATCTCTCTCTGACCAATCATTGTACAGGATCATCTCTCTCTCTCTCTCTCTGACAAATCCTTGTACAGGATGATCTTTCTCTGACCAATCCTTGTACAGGATGATCTCTCTCTGACCAATCCTTGTACAGGATGATCTCTCTCTGACCAATCATTGTACAGGATCATCTCTCTCTCTCTCTCTCTGACCAATCCTTGTACAGGATGATCTTTCTCTGACCAATCCTTGTACAGGATGATCTTTCTCTGACCAATCCTTGTACAGGATGATCTTTCTCTGACCAATCCTTGTACAGGATGATCTCTCTCTCTGACCAATCCTTGTACAGGATGATCTTTCTCTGACCAATCCTTGTACAGGATGATCTCTCTCTCTGACCAATCCTTGTACAGGATGATCTCTCTCTGACCAATCCTTGTACAGGATGATCTTTCTCTGACCGATCCTTGTACAGGATGATCTTTCTCTGACCAATCCTTGTACAGGATGATCTTTCTCTGACCAATCCTTGTACAGGATGATCTTTCTCTGACCAATCCTTGTACAGGATGATCTTTCTCTGACCAATCCTTGTACAGGATGATCTTTCTCCGACCAATCCTTGTAAAGGATGATCTTTCTCCGATCAATCCTTGTACAGGATGATCTTTCTCCGATCAATCCTTGTACAGGATGATCTTTCTCCAACCAATCCTGGCACAGGACAATCTCTCTTCCAACCAAAATCGGCTGCAAAGCTCTTATGATCTGTGCAAACCTATTGTAAAGTGTGCCAGTGATTTGCAGTTCGTGTTGTTTTGTCCCTTACACTCCTCAGAGCACATAAAGTGTTCCTAAAACCCGACCCAATTTACAGAACGCTCCAACGGTAAATGTAATGAATAAAATGCTTGTCCTTCGTGAACCCCCAATGTGTGTCCGCCCCATTCCATCCATAAACTGCCTCTTTTACCACTCCTCCTGGGGGGGCGCACATTAATCTCTAATCTCCTTGTGCCCACCTGTCACTCCCACCAGTCTTCTCCTAATCCGCCATTTCCTGCTGCCCCCATCTCCGTCCTCCACATTTCTAAATCTATATGATAAACCCGGGATTTTCTTCCATAATCATAAGGTGTAGAACAAGGCATGCTGGGAGCACCTTATAGAGAGGCTTATAGAACATCTGTGACTGGGAATAATCATTCTGAAGTCACCAGAGGGAAACCCACATGTCAGAGTTTGTGAAATAAAGAAGTTATTACAATGAGTAAGAATTGTTTGTTTGTATAGGCCACTGGATATACTGATATATATATATATATATATATGTACACACACACACACACACTATATTACCAAAAGTATTGGGACGCCTGCCTTTACACGCACATGAACTTTAATGACATCCCAGTCTTAGTCCGTAGGATTCAATATTGAGTTGGCCCACCCTTTACAGCTATAACAGCTTCACCTCTTCTGGGAAGGCCGTCCACAAGGTTTAGGAGGGTGTCTATGGGAATGTTTGACCATTCTTCCAGAAGAGCATTTGTGTGACGTTGGATGAGAAGGCCTGGCTCGCAGTCTCCCCTATAATTCATCCCAAAGGAGTTCTATCGGGTTGAGGTCGGGACTCTGTGCAGGACAGTCATGTTCTCCAACCCCAAACTCGCTCATCCATGTCTTTATGGACCTTGCTTTGTGCACTGGTCCAAATCATTTGGTGGAGGGGGGATTATGGTGTGGGGTTGTTTTTCAGGGGTTGGGTTGGCCCCTTAGTTCCAGTGAAGGGAACTCTTAAGGCGTCAGCATACCAAGACATTTTGGACAATTTCATTTTCACTTTCACTTTGGGGGAACAGTTTGGGGATGGCCTCTTCCTGTTCCAACATGAGTACTGTGCACCAGTGCACAAAGTAATGTTTAGGTCAGACTCAATGTAATCAAGGGCCTCATCAGCAGTATGGCTGCCCTCAAAGAACCAGTTGTATCTGGGGTGTGCTATGTACAGAGTACAGGGTTCAGGAGTGCAATATGTATAGAGTGGAAATTTCAGAATTACCCTACGTACAGAGTGCAGAGTTTAGGGGTGCATTATGTATAGAGTGCAGGGTTTACGGGTGTGCTACATACAGTGTGTAGAGTCCAGGGGTGTGCTATGTACAGAGTGCATGGTTCAGGGGTGTGTTAAGTAAAGAGTGCAGGATTCAGGGGTGTGCTATGTACAGAGTGCAGAGTTTAGGGGTGCATTATGTATAGAGTGCAGGGTTTACGGGTGTGCTACATACAGTGTGTAGAGTCCAGGGGTGTGCTATGTACAGAGTGCATGGTTCAGGGGTGTGTTAAGTAAAGAGTGCAGGATTCAGGGGTGTGCTATGTACAGAGTGCAGGGTTCAGGGGTGTGCTATGTACAGAGTGCAGGGTTCAGGGGTGTGCTACTTACAGAGTGCAGGGTTCAGGAGTGCATTATTTACATAGTGGAGAGTTCAGAATTATGCTACATACAGAGTGCAGAGTTTAGGGTGCACTATGTATAGAGTGCAGGGTTTATGGGTGTGCTATATACAGAGTATAGGGTTCAGGGGTGTGCTATGTACTGAGTGCAGAGTTTAGAAGTTCGCTGCATACAGAGTGTAGGGTTCATGGGTGTGCTATGCACAGAGTGCAGAGTTTAGAAGTTCGCTACATACAGAGTGCAGGGTTCAGGGGTGTGCTATATACAAAATACAGGGTTTAAGGGTGCACTATGTACAGAGTGCAGTGTTTAGGGGTGCGCTATGCACAGTGTGCAACCCAAAACCCCAAAAGCTCCCTTGCATCTCTCCCTCCTACCTGGCCCAAATCTAGTACCTCCCTGTGTAGGAGGTTCTGCCTCCCCTTGCAGGGAGATCATTCTCCCTCTTAGATTAAGGAAATCTGTCTCTGCTGTGAGTGCATGCAGGGATCAGTTCGAAGCCTTCCCAGTTTACAAGTGACAGCGGCGAGGGGGAGCGGAGAGAGCGAGAGACGGAGGTGGTGGAATGGAGTTAGAGCAAGTTCTGGCTGCAAAACTGGGTGCGAGGGCCCACATGACAAGGCCTGGTGGGCGGGATTTGGCATGTGTTTGACGTGCGGTCTAGGTCCTGTGACATGCCACACATAATATTTAACATAGGTGTGCGCAAGGGGTGTGCCAGGTGTGCCTGGGCACACCCTAATCCTGGAGTTGGCAACCCATCAATTGTGGACAGGTGACAGGTAAGCCGCGATCCTTACTTGCCGACCCCCAGAACCTGGACAGGATAGGTGGCTGGAGTGGAAATTAAGGGACCGATCTGTATTTTCTTCTGCAGCAGCTGAAAGTAGGCTTCTCCTCCTCTTCCTCTCGCCGATATTCAGATGCCATGGGAGGAAAATACAGGGGATTGGTACCAATGTATGCCACCCCTCTTGTCCCAGTTCCTTTTCTTTCTGCTGCCCAGGTCCCCCTGTGTGCTCACCTGCTCCCCCCCATTGTTTTAGGATGACGAGTGAGGAAAAGGCCCGTTAGTATGTCACAAAGGCATATGTGTTGGAGCTTTGAGGTGCACACCTTAATACAATAGGCTGCGCACACCTATGATATTTAACCACCTGAAGCCTCCCTGTCCCCTAGACAATACCAGACCTATCACAGCCCTCCTGGTGATGACCTGGTTGCTCCTCAATAAACAGAAGTTTGCCAGATCCTCTGAATTCTTATGGCAACATGTTCTTTTCCTCCTTAGGACTGTCCCTGGTGGTCGGCCTGGTCCTCTACATATCCAGCATTAACGATGAAATCCTGAATCGTACAAAAGACTCGGAGACCTATTTCAGTTACAAGTACGGATGGTCCTTTGCGTTTGCCGCTATATCCTTTCTCCTCACAGAGGTAATTATGATTTCCAGAGGGGCCGTAATGTTTTGGGTTTTGCTAACAAAAGAAAAGATTTGAGAAGTTCGTCCAGGGTGAAGACCTCACAGTAGTGGCGGTCCGTCCATACAGGGGGAAGGGGCGCCGCCCCCCTAATCCATGCACCCGGCTCCTAATCTACATGTAGGGTGCCGGACGCATGGATTTCAATGGTTTTTTTTTGTTTTTTGTTTTTTTTTAAGCACGTAATTAAAACCTGAGGCTCTAATTGGCTTCAAAAAAGGGTGGGCTTGGGGCGCAGAGCCCACACAGTTGTGTGACAATAGCGCGTTAATATTCGCTATTGTCTTCCTGATTCTCCTCCCGGCCAATCAGGAAGTGGGTCTTAAGACCTGATTGGCCGAGAGGAGAAGCGATCGTATTGGCCGCTGAGGGAAGGAGGAGGGAAACCGCCAAAGAGGAAGCCGTCGTGAAGCCGGAGACGCAGGGTGAAGCCGCCGAGGAGGAAACACAGGAAAGACCTAGATGGGGTAAGTGCGGGGCTGGTGGGCGGATGAGCGAGCAGCAGGGGGGGGGGTTTGACTGAGTGACCGACCTACCGGGAGGTGGTGGTGGGATGTCTTTTTTGCCGCCCCCCCAAAATATACACCACCAGCCACCACTGCCTCAAAGTATTTTTATTTAGAGGGAAAGTCACACATCTCTGGTAGTCAGGGATGCCTCAGGTATAGAACTTGATGGTTTGGGGATATTTATTAAGGAATATCAAGGAATATTGATAACATTTATCTCATTTTAAGATTTGTGGAGCAACAAGAGTGAGATATGAGTTCCTGTACAGCCTCACAGTCCAAACGACACTACAGTTCACTTATTGGGCTTCCATGCCAATTGCAGTTTTTTTCAACACATTAGTTTTGGTGAAATGAAATCATTATGAGGGTTGTCCTGAAAAGTTCACGGCCTGACACAGAAGGAGCAGTGGCGTCGCTATGGGAGTGCGGGCCGCACCCAGGTGACACCCGCCAGAGGGTTGACACCATCAAGTAGGAAGCGATATCTGACCACGATGGAGTCGAGACAGTTGGGAGCCTGATGAGGATGGGGTGAGACAGGAGAGAACCCGAAGGGGGTGGTGAGACAGGAGAGACCCCGATGGGGGGAGGGGGGGGTCACACAATGTTTAACCGCACCAGGCGACACCAACCCTAGGGACACCACTGGGAAAGAGTGACCACACAGACATGAAACTTTATCACTGCACCAAGCCACTCTTCCAGATGGTCAGCTGAAAATGGTGCATGCACGCAATACAGTTTTCATGCGCTCTTTACAAACATTTAGCACAAAAGGCTTGGGGTGTTCCATCAGCAGGCAAAGTGATGGCAACAATCTACTGGGATTTGGAGGGTGTGCATCAGCAGTGCAGAAGGCTGTTGCAATCACTTTGCCCGCTGATGGAACACTCAGAGCTGCCTTTCTCCACCTTCTCCATTTTCAACTTGATTAAGGGGGGTGCCAGCTGTCTGCAAAGAGCACATGAAAACCGTGCTCATGCGCCATTTTCAGAGCAAAAGATCTGGAGGAGCGGCTTGGTGCAGTGATAAAATTTTATCTCTAAGTGGTTACTCCTTCCCTGTCGGGCCATGAACTTTTCAGACTTCCCTCGTATGGTAGTTTGTTGCCATGTAATTTATCACCGTAGATCAGGGTTTCTCTACCAGGGTTCCATGGATCCCTAGGGTTCCTCCAGAGGATGCTAGGGGTTCCTTGAGCCATGAGCAATTTCTGCCTCTTTACTGATCTGCCTCTTCCTCCCAATGACCACAAGTGTAAGGAGCATTCTCCCTACTAACCATCTTCGTAAAGTTTCTTGAGTTGGAGATATAGTAATTTTTAGCAGGGGTTCCCTGAGACAGGAAGGTTAGTTCAAGGGTTCATTTGTGTTGATAAGGTTGAGAAAGAATGCTATAGATAATTACTCACGTCCGAAAGCTAACCTATAACTCCCCAAAAAACGACCCTAACCCTTAACTATAAAACCTAATTAAAGGTAACCTAGATCCTAAATCTGACCATTATCGCCTGCAGTATCGCATCAATAGTCCATATCAATTGACATTTTTTAAAATTTTGAAATTCCGTTTAAACTAGTGCCAGAAGAGCCCAAAAACGTGTACCAAAAAAAAAAAGGCACCGTCATTCTTTTTATGCCCTTTATTAAAATGATCCAAACCAACAAAAAGATATAAAACATTTTTCTCAACAAGCAAAAAGATACATTGTACACTTTTGGCTAAAAGAGATAACATTGACCTTATTGTCCACTGCTAATGTAAAAACAGCCAGGACAATGTGGCGTAAGGTGTGTCTCCATTCTCCTATTTGGCCACATGTGAATAGTTTCTCCTGTCTGTAGGAACAACAGTTACAGATGTATGCAACTGTGTAAGAGGAACTTCATTGGTTGACTGATTTTAACGCCCAAGCACATGTCCCTTCCCCCACGCTCCAGCCCTGCTAGAACACGATTCCACCTGCTGAGGCCAACCCCTCCGTCATCTTGTGTCCTGCTCCTCACCGTGGGCCTCCTCACAACATTCCCAGCCAAAGTCCATTATATCCAGAAGAAGGATTGTTCATACAATTAATAGATTCACTGCAATTTAATGATGTTGTTCAGGGAGTGGTAATACAGTCACAACACAAGAACCTACATTCTGGAGTCACTTGGCATACACAGTCAATCACATAACGTGGACGACCTGCAGTAAGCACAGGTGAAAGCTTGTGCAGCACCCCAACAGCCATCTCCCTATAGTCTCCCCTCTGCCCAGGGTCATCAGTACTCACAGGACTGGGTTCTCTGTAGACACCTCCCAGCATGGTACACCTCTCCTGGGGACCTTCCAGGGAAAAAGCCTCATACAAGGATCTCTAGTTAGTCCTTTTGCAATCCTCCATAGCAATCACCTCCTTAAGGGGCAGAATGACTACAGCCGGCTCCTCCTGCATATAGGTCCACTTCACCAGGCCTCCTGCCCTGTCCAGGGCCTAGGTGTGTTGGCTACATGCTCACATGTGTGGGGTGTTTGACTTCCATTACCCCAGACTCACTACGTCCCCCTCCTCACCTAGCTTAGATATTGGTGCTGACTCACCCCTGATATCACTGAGGGAGGACTCTGCCTAAAAGGGGCCTAACACCTAGTGTCACTACCTGCTGTACCAAACACTATTCTGGTACAGAGCCACCTACGGGCAAAGTTCCTAACAGCACCTGCCTACAACTGTCTCAGAGTTTGATGCAAAACTTCATAATGCCTCGGGGATAAGGGTACGTAACTTAGTGTAGCACCACGAGTGCAGAACATATGAAATAATTCATGTGGGCTAAGTAGTGTAGCTCCACGTTGAACTTCATGGGGCCTATCACATTCACACAGGAGGGCAGATAGGAGAATAGGGTTTGCAAGTCTTAAACTATCTCAAGTGTGGTCATACATATCAACCACTGTATCACAAAAGCCGGAAGGCCCAGTGTGAGCTGGGGAGGGAACCCTGCCTTGGTTTAATCCACATGGTGGTCTCCTTAAAAATGTCAAATCTTGCAGCCTTTAAAATGGTTGGAGATCCAGGTGCAGGAGGGAGGGGATTATAATCTAATTTTTTCTGAGTTCACGACTTTTACATCTTTTCTTTCACAGAGTGCTGGAGTAATGTCTGTGTACCTCTTCATGAAAAGATACACGGCCGAGGATGCCTACAGACCTCATCCAGGCTTCTACAGGCCACGGCTAAGCAACTGTTCTGACTATTCTGGCCAGTTCCTCCACCCTGAGGCTTGGGTCAGAGGCCGGAGTCCTTCTGATATCTCCAGTGAAGCCTCTTTGCAGATGAACTCTAATTACCCCGCCCTCCTCAAATGCCCTGACTACGACCAGATGTCCTCGTCTCCTTGTTGAAAACGGGACCGTGGCCAAACCCTGAGGCTGTATCGGTGTTCTGCAGGCCATGCCGACCCTCCAAACATGACCTCTAGTCCACTCATCGTTTTCCCTATTGCTAAAGAGACAAGTGATCTCAACAAACACCTAGCAGAGATTTTACACCTACGTAAGAGGGTTCCTGCAGCCCACTTGTTCCACCATAGGTTAGTCAAACCAGTTCTGTGCGGTCCAACAATGTAAACGGCTAGCGGGATCAGCTACTCCATGTTCACCTTCCGAGTCGTCTCTTCTGTTTTCATCTGATAAGCTTATTGACATGGAATGAAAACTTGTTACAATCAGGTGGCCTTGGCAAAGAATGGAGGCATTCTCATGACTTTCTACAAAGTTGCACATGGCCAAGTCCTAAATGGTCATGTCTTGATATATGCTTAGCAGTTGTGTTGTAAAATTTGATTCCTTTTTCAAACTTTTCAGCAGACACAGACCAAGACATCATGGAGGTAGAGTCATCCGAAAACAGCTCGTAACGTTTCTTTTTTCAAAATGGCTTCACCTGCATGGCCGCCGTTGCGTAGTAAATCTATTCTCTACATGTTTAGAAGGGTGCAAATCGTATGTAGAAGTCAGGGATACAAGGGAACGTCGATGTCTTGTGCACGCTTAGGTGGATCCAGAGATCATTGTTGTGTGATCGTTGATGTTAATCCCGTGTGACGTGCAATCCTGGCGGTCCGTGTAGACTGTAGCGGGGGAGGATAGATGTTCTTGTAGACCCGTGCATCAGTTTACCTAAATAAGATCTTGTCAACAAAACTCGTCTTACTCACCAGGTGAAAAGGGGATAAAAGAGTACAGGAAAAAGGTTCCTGTTATGAAACAACTCCTTGTATATGAATGTTCATCCTTGCTGCAACTGTCTGAGCTCCTCTACATCAACAATGTTAGGTCCATACTAATATTTGGCCTATGGTCTCTACCTTGACGGATAACCTAAAATCTGTAGCGTTAGGGTGGAAGTCAGTAACATACAGATATATGAGATGAGTTTGTAGAATACATCATCCAGTAGAGTGCAGGTATTTTCATGTCTGTAGGTAGGAGCACCCAGAGATACATGTCGAGAAGAAAGATATACGTCACCTTTTGCTTTAAGATGGGAATTTTAACTTCATGGCATTACTTGTGTTCTCCAAGTAAGTTATTTTTTTTTTTAAATAAAAAAAAAAAGTCTTATTTAGGACTCATTTACACTTGCTTTGGTTTTAACTCACCTTAGAGGTTACCAATTCAATATGCATTTTTGATGTGTTTTGATGCTTATTTGAAGCTTTAAAGAAGCTTGGCAAATGCCCCGTGCGTGTTGAATTTCTATTTGTTTTAAAGGGGATCAGTAAAATTCCAGCTCAGTAAACTCCCAGCTCAGCAGAATGCCAGCTCATTCGTCCCCGATTCAACAGATCCCCAACTCGGTAGTAAACCCCAGCTCTGCTGATCCCTAACTTAATAGCAACCCCCAGCTCTGCTGGTCCTCTTGTTTGCTGACCCTCCTCTCTCTCTCTGGTCCCCTGGTATCATTGCTAGTTTCTCCTGCTGTGCTCTCCTATCTCTGCTGATCCTCTCTCTCTCTGGTCCCCGCTCACCTCCCGCTATATTCCTCCCACTCTGTGCACTACATGTGACATTGCTAGTTTCTCCTGCTTAAGTCCCCTAGCTGTGCTGATCCTCTTGTTTGCTGATCCTCCTCTTTCTCTCTGGTCCCCTGGTAACATTGCTAGTTTCTCCTGCTGCAGTCCCCTAGCTCTGCTGATCCTCCTCTCTCTCTCTGGTCCCCTGGTAACATTGCTAGTTTCTCCTGCTGTGCTCCCCTAGCTCTGCTGATCCTCCTCTCCCTCACTGGTCCCCGCTCACCTTCCCCTATATTGCTCCAACTCTGCGCACCACGTGTGACATTGCTAGTTTCTCCTGCTCCAGTCCCCCAGCTCTGCTGATCATCTTGTTTGCTGATCTTCCTCTCAGTCAGGTATCCACTCACCTTACGCTATATTGTTTCTAATCTGCTCACCACGTGTGACATTGCAAGTTTCTCCTGCTCTGTTCCCCCCAGCTCCGCTGATCCTCCTCTCTTTCTGGTCCCTGATTACCTCGCCTATATTGCGCATACACTGCGCACCACGTGTGACATTGCTAGTTTCTTCTGCTCTAGTCCCCCAGCTCTGCTGATCCTCTTGTTTGCTGATCCTCCCCTCTCTCTGGTCCCCACTCACCTCCCACTATATTGCGCCCACTTGGCTCACCACATGTGACATTGCTAGTTTCTCGTGCTCTGGTCCCCCAGCTCTGCTGATCCTCTTGTTTGCTGATCTTCCTCGCTCTCTGGTCCCTGCTTACCTCTCCCTATATTGCTCATACACTGCGCACCACCTGTGACATTGCTAGTTTCTCCTGCTTCGGTCCCCCAGCTCTTCTGATCCTCCGCCGTTCAGTCCTCGCTCTTCAGTCCCCGCTCACCTTCCGCTTTTGTGTTCCCATGTTGCACACCACGTGCCATCTTGCTAGTTGCTCCTTTCCGGACCCCGCTTGCCTTCCTGCTGCTCCATGCTGCACATCAGATGTGACGTAGGCGCCCGACACTTTCAGAATACACATGAACCGGAAGTTGTTCCTGTTCGCTTTTTGGTTTCCCAGTGCATCCTGGGATATCTCAGGCCTCCAATACCTCCAAAACAAAGCAACGTTACCTCAGAATAAATGCTGCAGGTGCTGTTAGCGAGCATTCATTTCTATGGAGGCATTAAAGATGCATTGAAGCATCAAGAAAGAGACATGGGGGATCATTTTTGAAGCGAAGCAAACGCAACATGTGACCAGGACTGTAAGGTCATCATTTTATTTAGTGACAGGAGCTTTGATTGGCATTCAGAGTTTTTAAAAAAATAAAAAAAATAAAAAAAAGCGTCCAATGCCACATTCTGAAGCAAGTGTAAACGACGCCTTAAAGATGCAGTTATAAAGTCCAATCATTCCAAGAACTGCTAACTGTATCTTGCAAATATTGCAACTGTGCTAAATTCTGAAAATCAACCCTATACTTATACTTCAGATCAGAAAAACATGTTGCAACTAGATTTAATGGGAATTTATCAGTGCTTCTCGATTTCTGTGCTGCAGGTCCCTCTTTCAGATGGCAGTGGGTGTGGTTCATAGAGAGAGGGCGGAGCTAGAACCATGGAACACAATGGCTGTATTTTCAAAAGCTTGGATGCAGATAGCGGGGGAATCAGGTGCAAAAGATATATAAGCAACAACCATAAAAAATGATGCAATCCCACTTCTGCGCTTAGGTATGGCACCGGTCCTTTTGGGGAGGCGCTCTCTAGATTGCAGTCATCTCCAACACATAACCCAGGTCATGGTCTTCTACAATACACTTGGTCTTGCTGCCCACCTCTGACTGGAGAATCCATAAGCACTGTATATATATATCAGAAAACAAAAAGGGATTCCAATGAACCTTGCAGTGCTGCTCTAAGCTGAGATCTCCCTGCCGGTTGCAGTGAAGGGAGCAGGCATCAGTGCACCATTCAGAGATGTAAGAACATTATTATAGAGAAGAAAGGGCGGTGCTCACCAACCCAGTGCATTAGTATGTAGATGAATGTGGCCTCAGCCAGCGTCGCTCCAGGCACGTACCCCTGACATGTTTCGCCCATTTACCTTGACCAAGCCCCGGTGGTAAGTGGGGCGAAACATGTCAGGGAGGCGTGGCTGGAGTGACGCTGGCTGAGGCCACATTCATCTACATACTAATGCACTGGGTTTGTGAGTGAAGCTCTTTCTTCTCTTTGATAAAACAAAAAACTGGGGGGGGGCGCTCTAGCCTTAGGCATGAACTGAGACACCATTTATTAAAGAATAAAAAGTAATGGACTCACATACAATACAGAGCATCAAGTCCATTGCAAGTATCAAACAGATCGACCAGAACTGGTTATGCACCTTCAGATGGAGCTAGATGGATGCAGATGCCAACACATTTTGAGGGTACCCCCCCTTTCATCAGAGCCAAAAGTCTGCTGGACCTTTATATGTTCTTATATACAAACTAAATCCTATGGTCAAGGCCCTTTGCTCAGCCTCCTATTATAATGGTATATAATACTGGTCTGAAAAGTAGATTTAGTGATCTTTAACAGCTTAAGGACCAGCCGTCGTCATTATACTGTGGCAAGTTGTCTCTCCTGCGTGAATCACCATAGGTGTATGTCGGGGGCTTTAAGAGCAACAGGGGGTGTGCGTGCGCACCTGCGGAGCAACGCCGGAGCCGAGATGTCTGCCGGCCACCCGCGATCGCTCCACAGTGAACCAGAACAGAGATCTGTCAATGTAAACAGACAGATCTCTGTTCTGACAGGGGAGGCGAGAGAGATCTGCTGTTCCTAGTGATCAGGAACAGTGATCTCTCTCCTCCCCCAGTCAGTCTCATCCCCCTATAGTTAGAAACACCTCCCAGGGAACACATTTAACCCCTTGATTGCCCCCTAGTGATAATCCTTTCCCTGCCAGTGACATTTACACAGTAATCAGTGAATTTTTATAGCACTGATCGCTGTATAAATGTCAATGGTCCCCAAAAAAGTGTCCGATCTGTCTGCCGCAATGTCGCACTCCCGCTAAAAATCGCAGATCGCCGCCATTACTAGTAAAAAATAAATATAAATAAAAATGCCATAAATCTATCCCCTATTTTGTAGATGCTATAACTTTTGTGCAGACCAATCAATTTACGCTGATTGTGATTTAAAAAAAAAAAAAAATGTAGAAGAATACATATTGGCCTAAACTGATGAAGAAATTTGTTTTTTTTTTTTATTTGTTTCAAAATTGTTGCTCTTTTTTTGTTTATAGTGCAAAAAATTAAAACCACAGAGGTGATCAAATACCACCAAAAGAAAGCTCTATTTGTGGGGAAAAAAAGGACATCAATTTTGTTTGGGTGCAGCTTTGCACGTTCGCGCAATTGTCAGTTAAAGTGCTGCAGTGCCATATCACAAAAAAATAGCCTGGTCATTAAGGCGGGCAAAACCTTCTGGTCCTTAAGTGGTTAAAATGACATTTGTGTTGCAGGGGATGCCCAAAATCGGACTTGTCATTAAGGGGGCAAGTGGTTAAATTGTAAGCGCAGTCTCCTCCAACCGAGAATAACACACTGAAGAAGAGGAACCACATGTCAAGTGAGATTTCCCATTAAAAGATCTTTATTACCAAACGTGGTTTAAAAAGAAAAAAAAAATGTACGTTTCTCAGGTGCTCCGATTTCCAGGTTCCTGGTCACTGCGTTTGGACACCATGGGCCGCTCTGCCGGCACTCAACACTGATGGAATATCAGAGGCCGTGGTTTTAGCTGGAACTCGGGGGGGCGGAGGGGGAGATGCTGCAAGGGAGCTCAGGTTGTCATAATGAGAGGCGGAAAAGGTCAACAAAACCGTTAGAAGGGGGCAGAAAGGTCAGGAGCGCGCGCTACAAAGGGAACTGTGCGCATTTGTAATGAGAATGTACTGTAAGGCCCCTTTCACGCGGGCGGATAGAATTCAGCTTTTAGCTGCGGATAGATCAAGTTATTTACTGCAGCTAAACTCACACAATTCTTTCCTATGGCCCCATTCACACACTGCGTTTAGCAACGGCTTCGTTACATGGGGGTTTTGAGAAAAAAATAAGTTTGAGTGCGTCTAGGACTGATTTATTGCAGCTATCTGTACATAACTGCAGGTAATCGCAGTGTATTAATTCTCCTTGCGGATAGCAGCAGCAACAAGGAAAGAAAAAATAACAGGAAGCACATCAGAAATGGTAAGAATGTTCCAACGCAGCCACATGTAAACGCACGTAAACGCAGCTAATAGCAATGTACACCTGCAAGTGATCGCTGTGCCTGGAGTCTTGGAATTTCAACATAACAAAACTTGCTTTTAACAGCGGCAGAACGGCCGTCTGTGTGAAAGAGACCTTAAATATGGATCACTGCCTGAACCCGATGGTGATGATCCATGTATGAGGACCAAGCTGGCATTGCACTGGTGACAACCATGGAACCGCCAGGAGGGAAATATTAATAAACGTTTAGACCAGGTCCGGGCTCATATTTATTGTAACTTTCCTTCACAAAATAACACTTTTCTGCCTTTCTCCTTGAAGCAAAAGTCCAAAACTGATACTTTTCTTTTTAACAGCTACAAACTGATACTTTACTGCCTGTATGATAGGGAATGATATCTCTGATGATTCTCCGACCGATAAAGCCGCTCTGGGCGATCGCTCCACCGACATATCACAACTTTCTCTGGTACCGCACTCACTCTAATGCTGCGTACACACGATCGGACATTCCGACAACAAAATCCATGGATTTTCCCTCATCCACCTAGGCCAATAGGATCGCTTCTTGTTTCGGCCAATCAGGAAACAGATCACAGGACCCACTTCCTGATTGGCCGGGAGGAGAATTGTTGTGACAATAGCGAATGTTCATTCGCTATTGTCACACAGCTGGCGTGACAATGAACATTTGCTATTGTCACACTGATTCTCCTCCAGACCAATCCGGAAGCGGGTCCTGAGACCTGCTTCCTGATTGGCCGAAAGGAGAAGCGATCCTATTGGCTTAGGAAAACAAGGGAGGAGACACACAACCGACCGTGATGTCCAAGAGGAGACGCAGGGAAAGCCGTCACCTGGAGGGAAGCATTGCCCGCGGCATAGATGGAGTAAGTGCAGGGCTGGTAACCGACCAACAGGGGGGGGGGGGTGAGGGTGCGGGTGACCCGACCAACTGGGGGGTGCATTGTTTACACCCTCAAAATATGACACTAGCATGTGGCCTGCAGACCGCCAAACGCTTCGCTGAACGCATCTGCGCCCCAAGCCCACCCTTTTTTGAAGCCTATTAGAGCTTCAGGCTCTAATCATGTGCGTCAAAAAATAAAAACCCCATTGGAATCCATGCGTCCCATGCCCCGCATGTAGATTAGGGGGCCAGACGCATGGATAGGGGGGCAGCACCCCTACGTCCTGCATTATGGGCCACCACTGCCCGCTGTATTCTCTATATGACACCTACTCTTCTCCTAAAGTTTAGCAGCAGAACGTGGTAAAAAAAAAAAAAAAAGGGTGTTTTTCCAGGAATGTTCACACATCTGGCATTAATGCATTCAATTGGCCAGAATGTTCATATTATCCCCGAAGCTTTGTGGATGAGGGGGGAAGCTCTGCTGACTTCCATCATCCAGTCATGCGCAAACAAATTTGCATTTTTTTTTTATTGTCCTTGCATGTGATTGGATAATCTTTGCAAAATCAAGCTTCATCCAAATGTACTAATCTCTGGGGAAACTTCCTTTGCAGAGTACAACTTCACTTGCAGGGTGAGCAGTGTACTTACCTTTAGTAAATCAACCTGCATGTGTCTACAGTTCCCCCTCAACAACAAAGTACAGCCTGACCATTACTCCCCAGGCAACGCAGATACTTAAAGAGCCAGTACAAGAATTACTGGGCAAGCCGGGTGTTTTCTTATTCAAAAAGTTAATCATTCAGCATCTGTCCTGTCTTTACAAGAGAAGAGGAGGTGAGCTATACAAGTGCTGTGCAAACTGTTGGCACTATACAAATCCTGTATTATAATAATAATAAGACAAAATCATTTCATTGTTTTATTACTCCTATGAAATGTCCTTTATTAAGGTAGAGCTCCGGCTGCAGCCACCATAGCTGCAGGTTGTCGGGGATTTTCCTGCCTTTGCACGGTCCCTGTACTGGTTCATTAACATAACATTCATCAAAGTGATTGCAGCTAAATTTATAACAAGGCGTCATGGTGACAGACCGTAATAAACATGTTTACGATCGCTCAAGGTGAAAACCTCGCCGTCCCTCCGAGAGCCGTGTATGCATTAAACTTCCAGACGGCACAAGACAAGAGCAGAGAGGTCATGGTGAAGGTGAGGCATGGGGTGTACCATTCATTCATGGACAAGGTTATGGTGGAGGTGAGGTGTGAGTGTACCATTCACCTATGTACAAGGTTATGGTGGAGTCGAGGCACGGGGTGTACCATTCACTTGTGGACAAGGTCATGGTGGAGGTGAGGCATAGAGTGTACCATTCACCTATGTACAAGGTTATGGTGGAGGTGAGGCATGGGGTGCACCACTCACTCATAGACAAGGTTATGGTGGAGGTGAGACATGGGGTGTACCATTCACCTATGGACAAGGTTATGACGGAGGTGAGGCATGGGGCGTACCATTCACCTACGGACAAGGTCATGGTGGAGGTGAGGCATGGGGTGTACCATTCACCTATATACAAGGTTATGGTGGAGTCGAGGCATGGGGTGTACCATTCACTTATGGACAAGGTCATGGTGGAGGTGAGGCAAAGGGTGCACCATTCACCTATGGACAAGGTTATGGTGGGGTGAGGCATGGGGTGCACCATTCACTCATAGACAAGGTTATGGTGAAGGTGAGACATGGGGTGTACCATTCACCTATGGACAAGGTCATGGTGGAGGTGAGGCATGGAGTGTACCATTCACCTATGGACAAGGTTATGGAGGAGGTGAGGTACGGGGTGTACCATTCACCTATGGACAAGGTTATGGTGGAGTCGAGGCATGGGGTGTACCATTCACTTATGGACAAGGTCATGGTGGAGGTGAGGCAAAGGGTGCACCATTCACCTATGGACAAGGTTATGGTGGGGTGAGGCATGGGGTGCACCATTCACTCATAGACAAGGTTATGGTGAAGGTGAGACATGGGGTGTACCATTCACCTATGGACAAGGTCATGGTGGAGGTGAGGCAAGGAGTGTACCATTCACCTATGGACAAGGTTATGGAGGAGGTGAGGTACGGGGTGTACCATTCACCTATGGACAAGGTTATGGTGGAGTCGAGGCATGGGGTGTACCATTCACTTATGGACAAGGTCATGGTGGAGGTGAGGCATGGAGTGTACCAGTCACCTATGGACAAGGTTATGGAGGAGGTGAGGTACGGGGTGCACCATTCACCTATGGACAAGGTTATGGTGAAGGTGAGGCATGGGGTGAACCATTCACCTATGGACAAGGTTATGGTGAAGGTGAGGCATGGGGTGCAGCATTCTCCCATTAACACAGTTATTGTACTTTCTATACAACACTGAGATTGTAACTAAACAAACAAAATGTATAAAAAAAAAGTATGACATTTTCTGTATACAAATCATAAAATGTTATTCCACTTGAGCATTTAAAACCAATATACACAACATATGATATCCAATGTTTTATAATAGTTTTCACTCTGATAGAATTACACATATACAGCAATGATGTAAGGGAACGTATATTAACGCGTTTCGCATATCAGCTTGCTTGGGACAGGTGTTCCCACAGCATGCAGCACCGCATGCCACTTGCTGTGGTGCCGTTGATTCTGGATGGCACCCCATTGCACCGTGCTGACAAATACGGCAATGCCCAAACCTACGTTGTGGTGCGGTGCAATGCCAGAAAGGATCGGGTACATTTTTTTTGGGCTGCAGTGGTGCACTGCCAGTCCGTTCATTTGGAATGCAGCACACATTAACATGAAAAAAAAATAAAATAAAAAGCTTGTGCATGCTTCATCTCAACGGTTAGGTGAGAACCGAGTCCAAAGAATATCTTGTTGCTGCATAAATGAATAAAATAAATCATCAGAAACCGCTTGTAACCAGTCGCCTTTGGTTGG
Source organism: Aquarana catesbeiana (assembly GCF_042186555.1). Lineage (NCBI taxonomy): Eukaryota > Metazoa > Chordata > Amphibia > Anura > Ranidae > Aquarana > Aquarana catesbeiana. Next base: position 3,916,330 of record NC_133335.1, read on the forward strand.
CTGGACGCGTTTCATCAATCCAGCTCTTTGGCAGAGATAATTGTTGCGGCGATTCTGCCGCTGACAGAGTCATCTACAGCTACGACTGCGATGGAGATAATGAGAGCGGCGGCTTGCAGGAAAAGGAAAAAAGACCTGAAAGCGGTATTGTAGGAGCCTGGTGTCACCATTAATACGGACGCTCCTTTACACATCAGTAAATAGGCGCACGGCGTGGGAAATTAGAGGCACTCGGCGCTCAGGCGTGAACCCCTGACATCACCGCCAGAACAGAGAGACACATTCCCCGTCTATGTAAATCCCACGAGAAATTAGGCAGACGCGGGAAATGAAAACCATCGCAATGGGGGCCCTTAATTTGATTTTCTGCTGTGGATTCAGCTGCTGGAGGGGAGCGTTGTGCGTCCGATCGTTATAAATATATCGTGGACGGACGCCTTACTTCCCTTTAATGGAGACAGATACTTGGATTGCTCCTGATAAGTTGGCTTCCTCCAATGGCTGAACACAGATTTCACCGTCTTGTCCAGAGCTCGAGACCCCGAAATGCATAACACAGGAGCCGCCCATCAAAATCGAGGGCCAATGGGACATGGAAGGGGGCAGGCCACACCTTGACCTTACCTCCTGAAGTCAGTCCACTCATATCAGAGCTACCATAGAGAAACTACTACAGTATGGAGGAAAGTTGAGTGCACTATAAGGGACTGTGCTGAGCAGTCCAAGTACTTGTAAATGATTCGTCACTTCGTGGGTGGAAGCAGCTCAGGGATTGGATAATCCTCTAGATCAGTGATCTCCAAACTGCGACCTTTTACTTACTTTTATCTGGTCCTCAGGGCATTATGGTTCCTACCACTGATACTAATGATGAGATAGATTCCTCCCACCAATGACGGGGCACTATTCCTCCCACTGACACCAATGATGTGGCACTATTCCTCCCACTGACACCAATGATGGGGCACTATTCCTCAAACTGACACCAAATGATGGGGCACTATTCCTCCCACCAATGACGGGGCACTATTCCTCCCACTGATACCAATCTTGGGGCACTATTCCTCCCACTGATACCAATGATGGGGCACTATTCCTCCCACTGACACCAATGATGGGGCACTATTCCTCCCAGTGATACCAACGATGGGACACTATTCCTTCCACTGACACCAATGATAGGGCACTATTCCTCCCACTGACACCAATGATGAGGCACTATTCCTCCCATTGATACCAATGAAGGGGCACTATTCCTTCCACTGATACCAATGATGAGGCACTATTCCTCACATTGATACCAATGATGGGGCACTATTCCTTCCACTGATACCAATGATGAGGCACTATTCCTCACATTGATACCAATGATGGGGCACTATTCCTTCCACTGATACCAATGATGGGGCACTATTCCTTCCACTGATACCAATGATGGGGCATTATTCCTCCCACTGACACCAATGATGGGGCACTATTCCTCCCACTGATACCAATGATGGGGCACTATTCCTCCCACTGACACCAATGATGGGGCACTATTCCTCCCAGTGATACCAACGATGGGACACTATTCCTTCCACTGACACCAATGATAGGGCACTATTCCTCCCACTGACACCAATGATGAGGCACTATTCCTCCCATTGATACCAATGAAGGGGCACTATTCCTTCCACTGATACCAATGATGAGGCACTATTCCTCACATTGATACCAATGATGGGGCACTATTCCTTCCACTGATACCAATGATGAGGCACTATTCCTCACATTGATACCAATGATGGGGCACTATTCCTTCCACTGATACCAATGATGAGGCACTATTCCTCACATTGATACCAATGATGGGGCACTATTCCTTCCACTGATACCAATGATGGGGCACTATTCCTTCCACTGATACCAATGATGGGGCACTATTCCTCCTACTGACACCAATTTTCTCATTGAATCGTATTGCAATTGTATTATTTCCCTTTATATTTTAAAGTTGCCAAAAGCGCACACTGTTGGCTCTATATAAACCCTGTGCGATGATAACAATAATAATGATAACTATTTGCAACATTGTAAGAAGATGTAACAGTTTGTGAAATTTTATGTTAGAAATTGATTTTCTGGTTTATTTTCACCTTAATGGAAATCTGGAGGAAAGAAAGAAAATTGCTCGGAGGAAGTTTAGGACTGTGACCTTCAATATACTGATCCCTATTGGCTACTTATGGAAGGGACTCTTTCTCTGGCTCCGTACATCACCCCCAGGCCAGTCCGGTTTGCACCCCCCCAATCCAGTCCAGTTTGCACCCCCCAATCCAGTCCAGTTTGCACCCCCCAATCCAGTCCAGTTTGCACCCCCGATCTCAGGAAATAGATTTCTCTATCTGGTGAAATATTTTGGCGGGGGGGTCACTTTTTGTCGCCCTTTCTCCTGAATCAGATCGGTGACATGATTCCTCCATATCTGCGCTCCGCACCCCCCCGGGGGTCCCTTCCCAGTGAAATCCAATGAAATTTACATGATTATGCGGAGGACAAGGCGCCTCCAGGTTCCCCGTACGGCAGAAGTAGGTCACGCTGGCATGGCACTGGCAGACAGATAAGAGCTCTGGGTGGGCTGGGGGTCCTGGGGTTACACAATCTAGGTCAGAGACTGCCGCTCGCTGATGAATTAGGTCTCTACTATGGATTTTGTCCCTGGGAATATTAACCGCTTCATCCTCCTCCGCCTGCAGAGCCTATCGGATCATCGCCGCATGAGTGCAGCAGGAGGAATCATCTGTACAGGGACCTGCTGATCCCATCGCCCTCCATGTAGGACCTGCTGATCCCATCCCCCTCCATGTAGGACCTGCTGACCCCATCACTCTCCATGTAGGACCTGCTGATCCCATCGCCCTCCATGCAGGACCTGCTGATCCCATCGCCCTCCATGCAGGACCTGCTGATCCCATCACTCTCCATGTAGAACCTGCTGACCCCATCACTCTCCATGTAGGACCTGCTGATCCCATCACTCTCCATGTAGGACCTGCTGATCCCATCACTCTCCATGCAGGACCTGCTAATCCCATCGCCCTCCATGCAGGACCTGCTGATCCCATCCCCCTCCATGTAGGACCTGCTGACCCCATCACTCTCCATGTAGGACCTGCTGATCCCATCGCCCTCCATGCAGGACCTGCTGATCCCATCGCCCTCCATGCAGGACCTGCTGATCCCATCACTCTCCATGTAGAACCTGCTGACCCCATCACTCTCCATGTAGGACCTGCTGATCCCATCGTCCTCCATGCAGGACCTGCTGATCCCATCACTCTCCATGTAGAACCTGCTGACCCCATCACTCTCCATGTAGGACCTGCTGATCCCATCGTCCTCCATGTAGGACCTGCTGATCCCATCACTCTCCATGTAGAACCTGCTGACCCCATCACTCTCCATGTAGGACCTGCTGATCCCATCGTCCTCCATGTAGGTCCTGCTGATCCCATCGCCCTCCATGCAGGACCTGCTGATCCCATCGCCCTCCATGCAGGTCCTGCTGATCCCATCGCCCTCCATGCAGGACCTGCCGATCCCATCGCCCTCCATGCAGGATCTGCTGATCCCATCGCCCTCCATGCAGGACCTGCCGATCCCATCGCCCTCCATGCAGGTCCTGCTGATCCCATCGCCCTCCAAGCAGGTTCTGCTGATCCCATCGTCCTCCATGCAGGTCCTGCTGATCCCATCACCCTCCATGCAGGACCTGCTGATCCCATCGCCCTCCATGCAGGTCCTACTGATTCCATCGCCCTCCATGCAGGTCCTGCTGATCCCATCGCCCACTCCATGCAGGTCCTGCTGATCCCATCGCCCTCCATGCAGGACCTGCTGATCCCATCGCCCTCCATGTAGGACCTGCTGATCCCATCGCCCTCCATGCAGGACCTGCTGATCCCATCGCCCTCCATGCAGGACCTGCTGATCCCATCGCCCTCCATGCAGGTCCTGCTGATCCCATCGCCCTCCATGCAGGTCCTGCTGATCCCATCGCCCTCCATGCAGGACCTGCTGATCCCATCGCCCTTCATGCAGATCCTGCCGATCCCATCGCCCTCTATGCAGGACCTGCCGATCCCATCGCCCTCCATGCAGGATCTGCTGATCCCATCGCCCTCCATGCAGGACCTGCTGATCCCATCGCCCTCCATGCAGGTCCTGCTGATCCCATTGCCCTCCAAGCAGGTTCTGCTGATCCCATCGTCCTCCATGCAGGTCCTGCTGATCCCATCACCCTCCATGCAGGTCCTGCTGATCCCATCGCCCTCCATGCAGGTCCTGCTGGCAGTCCTACAAAACCTCAATGGTGAACTCCAGGGAAGGATCTTAGTGCATAGTTTGGACCAATGAATATATCTATAATCCGTAATAGCAGGATCCCTGTAGAAGCTGTAAGTCACTGTAACAGTTGTTGCTACTCCAGTGATCTTTACTGTCCTCCAGGTCCTGTAATGAATGGTAGACATGTGCAATTCGTTTTGATCCAAATACAAATTCGGACAAATTTTTGGTTATTCTAAGATTCAGATGTATCCGAATCTCCGAATGAAATAGTAACAAATAAAGGCCCTGTCTAGTTTTATGGAGGATAAGCTCATCCTTGGGGGGGGACTTTAGTGTCGCTCCCCCACCCCCTCTATCCCTTATGCTAAGCTACGGGCTCTGAAGCGTGCATTTTATGACTTTTATCTGATTGACGTTTGGAGGGTATTGAACCCTAAGTCTTGTAATTATACCCACTATTCTCCTGTACACCACTTTTACAGTCGTATCGACTACTTCCCCATTGACCATAGTTGTTTGGACTGGTCCCCTGAATGTGATATGGACGCTATGGTTTGGTCTAACCACTCTCCAGTGTACCTGACTTTTTTGCTCCCCTCCACCCCCGTGAAAGAATGGACGTGGCGTTGAAATGATTCGCTGCTCACGAACCCCCGACTGTGCCAAACGCGTTTTGGAGACCATTTTCAATTTATTTTTGACTGACCACGCTACAGATCCCACCCCATTTCCCGTTCAATGGATCAGGTCGGATTCATGAGCGGTCAGGAAGCTGGGGGGACAAAACTTTGAAAACCCTTCTTCTTATGGAAGCTCAAAACATACCTCTATGCCTCCCTAATGCCACGTACACATGGTCGGACTTTTCAGCTACAAAAGTCCGACAGCCCGTCCGACAGACTTTCGACAGACTTTCGACGGACTTTTGGTGGACTTTCAATGGACTTTATAACGACCGGACTTGCCTACACACGATCACACCAAAGTCCGACGGATTCGTACGTGATGACGTACACTGGACTAAAATAAGGAAGTTCATAGCCAGTAGCCAATAGCTGCCCTAGCGTGGGTTTTTGTCTGTCGGACTAGCATACAGACGAGCGGATTTCTGGGTCCAGCGGAGTTACGACGTAAAGATTTGAAGCATTTTTCAAATCTAAAGTCCGTCAGATTTGCGACTGGAAAAGTCCACTGAAGGTCCGGTGAAGCCCACACATGATCGAATTGTCCGCCGGATTCGGTCCGTCGGCCAAGTCCGGTCGAAAAGTCCGAGCGTGTGTACGCGGCATAACAGTCGATGCTGAGAAGGCATTCGATCAAGTTGACTGGCAATTTCTTCGCTTGTCATTACAGCAGATAGGATTGGGCCCTCATACGCTCTCAAGGATAATGTCCTTGTATTCTTCGCCATCCGCTGGAATTCGAATCAACGGCTCTTTATCTCCGTCGTTTTCTATATATAATGGAACACGACAGGGATGCCCTTTGTCCCCTCTTTTATACATCCTGACTATGGAACATCTGGCTGTTGACCAGCGAAAACAACCCTAATGTAAAGGGTATTGCAGTTGGCCCTATACATACTAAACTCGTAAACTCGCCCTATTCGCAGATGATTTGCTTTTATTTGTGACACAACCACACACATCCCTGCCCTCAATCAAAACAGAGTTTCAGAAATTTGGGGTAGTTAGCAATTTTAAAGTACATTACAACAAGTCAGAACTCCTCGATATTTCACTATCGATGACGGCTTTTCAACACCTTTCGTCTACTTTTCCGTTTAAGGCCGGTTCTACCTCTATACGTTATCTCGGGATTCAAATACCTGCGGACGCACCCCAGCCCTTCTCACGGAATTTTACTCCCCTGCTGTCAGGGCTGGGCTTAGCCCTTCCTTCTCAGAGCTGGCCGCTCAGCTGTCAGCTAATTGCCAGCTTTTATCTCTCCACAGTTACTCAGCTGTTGATGATATCCTGCTCGTTAGTCTTGCCTACTTAAGCCGTTCAGCCCAGTGGATCTCTGTCTTCGCCTTGGTCAACATCACAGAAACTTTCTCCTGCGGTCCTGTTCAAAGACCTGCTTTGCTGACATCCCTTCTGGCTCCAGATTTTGCTTGCTGTTCCATTACATTGATCCCTGACTTCGGGCTTGGCTGACTATCCGTTCCGGTTACTGAACTTTGGATATGTTTTGACTACGTTTGTTCTTTTTACTTTTATTATTAAACAAGTGTGATTTAACTGTACTTCTGTCTTGGTCTGATTTCATGGTTTCTGATACCTGCTTCTCAGAACACAAGCTGACTTATCATCCTAGGTCTCCAGACGGCTTTCTTGGCTGGGCAGGGTGAACGCCCTGAAAAAAGGATGTTCTTCCTCGTTTTCTGTACTTATTCCAGAAAATCCCGATCCATATAGCCACTTCGCCAGATTTACTCCAAGATTCATCTGGAATGCGGCACGTCCTAGAATACGGTATGAAACGTTATCCCTACCGAAATCTCGAGGAGGAGCTGGAGGACTGGATTCCTTCATATACCATAAGGCAGCAGTGTTTACTCGCATATCAGACTGGTTCCATCATTCCTCTTTTAAGCTTGGGGTCCAATTAGAAAATCATATGAACCCTTTCAATCTGTGTGCCCTTCCATGGATCCCAGCCACTCTTCGAATAGCCCATCCCTCCTTCGAGACATTACACATCAGATGATCCAAATATGGAATCAGCTGATGGCAACTTGTAGGATATCTAAACCTTCTGGAGCCATGACTCCCTTCTTTGGGACCCCGGCTTTTCCACCGGCACTGCGTGCAATGGGCCATGGGCCTCGGACAAAAGAAGATCATTGGAGACTCGCTCAAATTCTTCGAGTAGACCAGTCACTGACGACAGCTACTTCTTCCACATCAGTAGCGAGCTACCCAACACAATGGTTTCAGAGACAAGTAATGTCTTACATCCGTACTATCCCTTCCTTGGCAGATGCTCCTCCAGGAAGACCCTCCAACTCATGTAGTCTCCCAACTTTATTCATTAGTACTGAGGGCTCTGACCCCTGACCTACCTCCTTACACGCAGGTGTGGGAATCAGAACTACGTCACTACATTTCTCTTGCGGATTGGCAAAAGTGTTTTATTCTAACTCAAACTGTCCCTTGGCAATATGACCCAAGAAAAGGGGTTTAAACTGGTGACTAGATGGTACAGATTTTCCGCCGACCATCCATCACTTCAGTCCTTCCTCACCAGACTCTTGTTGGTGTTGTCATGTAGCCAGATGTACTATGCTTCACATCTGGTGGGAGTTCCCCCTGTAAAGAGATTTTGGCAACAAATAATTGAACTGTATTGTAAGTTGATAGCGACCTCTATCCAACCTTCACCTGAGGTGGTCCTTTTGTCTATGCTTCCTGGATCCTTCAAATCTGTAAAGAGAGACATCATTGTGCCACTTCCTGGCTGAAGCTAGGGTAGTTATTCCCCGCCATTGGAGATCGACGACTATGCCTTCTCTTGGAGATTGGGCGAGTGAGGTGGACCATATAAGAGACCTGGAATGACTGTTGGCTCAGGAAGCTGGACGGGAGGAACAGTTCTCCCTCACCTGTACCTCATGGTTCATGTTCTGCTACTCCTCGGAGTTCCTTGCTTGGGCTGAAGGTGACTCTGCAGACACCCCCTAATAGCCTTGTTGGAGTGTATTTTATTCACTTCATTCATTTATTCACTTTTTTCATTCCTTGCTCTCTTAAGCTCTTTTTCTTTTCCATCTGGCTATGTAATTCCTTTTTAGGGTGTAACGTCCAGGGGACCGATATCCATTCCTGGTGTTAAGTACAGTGTGCATTCACAACAGCGTGTGATCCCTTCAGTATACTACTTTCTCAAACATAACTGCGCTGCATTATATTTAGGGTTGTACCGATGCCAATACTAGTATCGGTACCGATACCGATCATTTGCATGAGTACTTGTACTCGTGCAAATGCTCCGATGCTTGACCCGATACTTAGGCAGCCTCAAGGATGATCTGTGCGGCGGTGGGCAGTTACAAGCACGATCTCTCTGTAAAGCTTTTCTGACAGCCGCTTCTCCTCCTCTCCCTCCCGTGGCTGTCAGGGAAATAGGTGCTTGTAACTGCCCCCACCGCCGCACCAATCACCCCCCGGCTGTCCCCCTCAGTGTTCCCCGGGGTCATTTTTTGGTTCCCCCTCTGTGCTCCCCGTGTCCTGGTCCCCGATCCGGTTTGTCTTTGGGTCACCCTCTGTGTCATCCTCTGGGTCCCCCTGCATCCTCCCCGGCTCTCCGGGTCCTGCTCCGGGTCCCAATCTTTTTTGTCCTGCTGGTTCCCCTCTGTGTCATTCTCCGGGTCCCCCTGCATCCTCCCTGGCTCTCTGTTTGCTCCTCCGGTACCCCTCTGTCCTCCTCCGGTCCCCCCCATATCCTGGATCTTTCAGGATGGAGAGCAGAGGAAGGAGCCGGTAAATCTGTCATTTACCGACTCCTTCCTTTTCTGAATGGACAGACTGACCAGCGTCTCCTCTCCATTCATTTTCAGTGCAGTTGAGGCCACAGAGAAAGGGACTGGGGAATATCTGTCCTTAGACCCTTTCCCTGTCTTAAAGGGGAGATATCAGGGGTCTGTTTAGAGTCCCCCCCCCCCAACAGGGCTGAAAAAAGGAAGATTGTAATAAATATTTCAACGTTAAACTGTATAAAAAAATAAAATAAATACTGAAACAGTCCACTCCCCCCCCCCCCCAAAAAAAGAATAAAAAAATAAAAATAAAGCATTGTAAAAAATAAATAAATATATATATATAAAATTGTAAAAAATAATTAAAAAAAAAACCTGTAAAAAATAAAATTGTAAAGAAAAAAAAAAAAAAAAAAGAAAAAAACTACTGTCACATGTACCACTGTCACATGACATTTTAAAAAAGTATCGGTAACTGGTATCGGCGAGTACTTGAAAAAAAGTATCTCAGGCTTAAAAAGTGGTATCGGTGCAACCCTAGTTATATTTATTGATGTCCTCCCCCTCACAATGAAGCGTCGGGTTGTATCATTGCTGCTATTCTGTATTCTTTGCTCCATATATACAATCATTAGTACTTCCTTGCTTTGTGAATATACGTCCTCGACTTTACACACAAGAGATCGTATTTTTTCTACTTTGTATTGTCAAAGCAAACGTTTGTTAATATTTTGTATGTGTTAACCTTTCTATACATATTTTAATAAAATCAGATTGAACCAAAATACATTAAGGCATTTCTAAAGTTGACTATTTTTTTTTTTTTTTTTTACATCCAGCGGAGAGGAAACAGAGAGACTTTTAGTTGTAAATTCTAGTAAAGTGTGGTAAAAGAGGGGAAATTATTCAGTTGATCATCATAATTACATAAGCCTGATTCACCAAGCTGTAAAATAAAATTTGCATGTGGTACAATTCTCACCTATATTCACACATACAGAGAAACTGTATAAGAAGGATGAATCATGAGAACATCACACTGCATGGTACACTCTCATTTATCTGTATTTAGTGAATAAAGCCCTGTGTGTAATACACAATGAAGCCACAGGAGGGCAGAAGAGATCTTAGAGGGACACAGTGCATCCGGAAAGTATTCACAGCGCTTCACTTTTTCCAAATTTTGTTATGGTACAGCCTTATTCCAAAATGGATTAAATTCATTATTTTCATCAACATTCTACAAACAATCCCCCATAATGACAACGTGAAAGAAGTTTGTTTAAATTCTTTGCAAATTTATTAAAAATAAAAAAGGGAAAAATCCCATGTACATAAGTATCACAGGCTCCTCCCATGTACATAAGTATCACAGGCTCCTCCCATGTACATAAGTATCACAGGCTCCTCCCATGTACATAAGTATCACAGGCTCCTCCCATGTACATAAGTATCACAGGCTCCTCCCATGTACAGAAGTATCACAGGCTCCTCCCATGTACAGAAGTATCACAGCCTTTGCTCAATACTTTGGTGAAGCTCCTTTGGCACCAATTACATCCTCAAGTCTTGTTGAGTATGATGCTACAAGCTTGGCACACCTATTTTTGGGCAGTTCCTCCCATTCTTCTTTGCAGGACCTCTCCAGCTCCATCAGGTTGGATGGGGAGCGTCGGTGCACAGCCATTTTCAGATCTCTCCAGAGATGTTCAATCGGGTTCAAGTCTGGGCTCTGGCTGGGCCACTCAAGAACATTCTCAGAGTTGTCCCGTAGCCACCCCTTTGTTATCTTGGCTGTGTGCTTAGGGTTGTTGTCCTGTTGGAAGAGGATCCTTTGACCCAGTCTGAAGTCCAGAGCGCTCTGGAGCAGGTTTTCATCAAGGATGTCTCTGTACATTGCTGCAATCATCATTCCCTCAATCCTGACTAGTCTCCCATTTCCTGCCGCTGAAAAACCTCCCCACAGCATGATGCTGCCACCACCATGCTTCACTGCAGGGATGGTATTGGCCAGGTGATGAGCGGTGCCTGGTTTCCTCCAGACAAAATGCTTGCCATTCAGGCCAAAGAGTTCAATCTTTGTTTCATCAGACCATAGAATTTAGTTTCTTAAGGTGTGGGAGTCCTTCAGTTGCCTTTTGGTAAACTCCAGGTGGGCTGTCATGTGCCTTTTACTGAGGAGTAACTTCAGTCTGGCCACTCTACCATACAGGCCTGATTGGTGGAGTGCTGCAGAGATGGTTGTTCTTCTGGAAGGTTCTCCTCTCTCCACAGAGAAATGCTGGAGTTCTGTCAGAGTGACCATCAGGTTCTTGGTCACCTCCTTGACTAAGGCCCTTCTCCCCCGATCGCTCAGTTTGGCCGGGTGGCCCACTCTAGGAAGAGTCCTGATGGTTTCAAACTTCTTCCATTTACAGATGATGGAGGCCACTGTGCTCATTGGGACCTTCAATGCTGCAGAAATGTTTCTGTACCCTTCCCCCGATCTGTGCCTCCATACAATCCTGTCTCGGAGGTCTACAGACAATTCCTTGGACTTCATGGCTTGCACCGGTCGGTACCAGGCATGTGTCTGCCAAGAATATTATGCTTTTTTATTCTCAATATCCAACTATGTGCTGTATACGTGCATATATATATTTTCTACTATGTTATGTGTATAATTCCTATACTGATATGAAATGAATACATTTGTTACTGTATATGAAACGAATACTCCTTTTATTGTTTGTTATTTATTATAACCAATAAACATTTTATAATGCAATTTAAATATGGTAATATTTATCTCCACTACCTAAGCGCTTCATATAAAGTCCCAATTCCCCTTTTTTTGTATATACCAAATATCGGGATGGAGGCACTTAATTGCGCCTCATTTAAAGTCCCAAACTCCCTTCCATATTTTCATATATTATCGGGATGGAAACAATTGGGTATATGGGATTGGTAGTGTTCCCCTACCCTCCCGGTGTGAGTTTTGCCCCTAATTACAGGGTATCATCATATATAAGACATTGCCCTTTCTATGGTTTATACATAATTTAGTCATGGCACATATTATTGTTTATAATTGTTTTTATTTAATTTCATGTTATTCTTTAATTTTCCTAGGCAGCACCTTGGTTACCGATTGTTTGCCCCATATGGCTTTCTCCTTATAGGGATCCTGGGCACGCCCTCCACCTGGCCAGTTTCTGTGCTTGTGTGTGGGGTTTTGGACGTTTCGGCGTTGCTGGTCTTCCTCTCTGTGGGAGCTGCGATGCGCCAGTGGTTCCTCCCCTTCTCCCCATTCACTCAGTGATAGGAGATCTGGGCGGACGCCCCTCTGCGCATCGGTGCCACATATCCTACGTCGGGCGTGTGACGTCATATCCCAACGTCACTGCGCTGACGTACAGCGTGTCCATCCCGGTGTCATCATGGTAGGATTCCCTCCGCGCCGACCGCTGAGTGTACACTCGGCTCAGGTGCGGCGGCTCCTCCTCTATGTCACCCACGTGGCATTGGCGGCATATTTATAATCCCCACTTGGAGCTGGCTGTTGACACGGCTGGTCTCTTCCTGGGACGACTGCACACCAGCCTTGCGGTTCACGTTTGGCTGGTGACGCTTCTACATGCCACAATGGGGTAGGTTGTTGTATTTTTCTTTTTTCCCTTTCTTCATTTATTTAGCTGTTCCATCTGGGTTCAAATGTCCCCACTTTTGGTGATCTCACCTCCTCTTGTCACCCCCCCCCTTTTTTCACTTGCCAACCCTCTTCCTTGCACCAATTGCCACCACTTCTTATCTTAATTTGGCCACTCTACATTTTCACTTCCACTGTCACTCACGTGTAATATATAGACTTTTAATACTTATCCACCTTTTCATTACACACACTATTACTTTTTTTGGAGTTCACTGGGTCCACTATTTACACTGATTACTGTTATTTGTAAAACACTACTGCTAATTTATACATATACCCTATATTTTGTTCCCAGATACGTTTGCTCCCACCTCAATACACTCCTGATTTTGAACACACTTTGCTCCATCTTGCCCTTCCTCACCCTGCCCGTTGTTGCATCTATATTCAAGCCGCCTCGGCTCCCGTGGAGGGGCTATGCGTCTGGCCCGCCCTACGCCCATCGCCGCGCACCGCACTTGCTGTCCGAGTTGATGAGAGTGTTTGATCTAACTATTTGGATATATCAAATATTTATTTATTTACATACTTATTTATTATCCTTATATATGGACAACATGGTTCATTATCTTTATATGTATTTTTTAGGAATTTTGGGTTACATCAGCTCCTGATGAGTGGGGATACCCACGAAACGCGTCGAGCTTTGTTTTTGATGCCCCAGCTACATTCTATATGGAATTCTACTCATTTATACCATTGTTTTTTCCAACCACTTTATTCAGTAAATATACATATACCATGTGAATGCATCGATCGGTACCAGGCATGTGTCTGCCAAGAATATTACGCTTTTTTATTCTCAATATCCAACTATGTGCTGTATACGTGCATATATATATTTTCTACTATGTTATGTGTATAATTCCTATACTGATATGAAATTAATACATTTGTTACTGTATATGAAACGAATACTCCTTTTATTGTTTGTTATTTATTATAACCAATAAACATTTCATAGTGCAATTTAAATATGGTAATATTTATCTCCACTACCTAAGCGCTTCATATAAAGTCCCAATTCCCCTTTTTTTGTATATACTTCATGGCTTGGTTTGTGCTCTGACATGCACTGTTACCTGTGGGACCTTCTATAGACAGGTGTGTGCCTTTCCAAATCATGTCCAATCAACTGAATTTACCACAGGTGGACTCCAATCAAGAAACATCTCAAGGATGATCAGTTGAAACAGAATGCACCTGAGCTCAGTGTTGGGTGTCATGTCAAAGACTGTGATACTTATGTACATGGGAGGAGCCTGTGATACTTCTGTACATTGGAGGAGTCTGTGATAGTTCTGTACTTGGGAGGAGTCTGTGATACTTATGTACTTGGGAGGAGCCTGTGATACTTATGTACTTGGGAGGAGCCTGTGATACTTATGTACATGGGAGGAGTCTGTGATACTTATGTACATGGGAGGAGCCTGTGATACTTCTGTACATTGGAGGAGTCTGTGATACTTCTGTACTTGGGAGGAGTCTGTGATACTTATGTACTTGGGAGGAGCCTGTGATACTTATGTACTTGGGAGGAGCCTGTGATACTTATGTACATGGGAGGAGCCTGTGATACTTATGTACATGGGATTTTTTCCGTTTTTATTTTGTAAAAATTTGCAAAGATTTCGAACAAACTTTTTTCACGTTGTCATTATGGGGGATTGTTTGTAAAATTTTATGGAAAATAATGAATTTAATCCATTTTGGAATAAAGCTATAACATAACAAAATGTGGAAAAAGTGAAGTGCTGTGAATACTTTCCAGATGCACTGTATGTGCATCTACTATGGAGGCTCTCAAAATGTATAAAGTTAGGACTGCAGATAATACTGGGGTGCCTTGTTGCGGCCTCTGCAGCTTACAAATGTAATGTGTGCAAACTAAACCTCTGTTTTTAATGTGAACTGTTAGACAGGATAATTTGGTTTGTTGCAGGCTGGCTGGTAAGTCGAGCCAGGAATTTTTCTTGGTTTTTCAAAACCTGCCTAGGAGGAAATTATGGGGAGCAGAGCTCCATAGAACACATTGAGGAGCTTTTTGGGAAAACCAATCCATGCGAAACTCCAGAATGTTGATTGGGAAATGAGATTCCTTTGGCAACCAAGTCCATTGGGATTAACAAGGTGTTTAGGACTCTTTGGGGATCTTCCAAGAAAACAGGAAGAAGGATTTCCCCAATGTCAGAGATGGATTGCCGAGAGGCCAGGCAAGAGATAACCTGGTCTTGGGCTTTAGGCGAGTCAGTTTGTCTAGAAACAGAAACAATTAGATCCAAGATGAAAGAATGTTGCATGGTGGGGTCTGGAGTGGAACCGAGGAAATTATACTGCCTTGAAGAAGGCTACCAACAAGTCCAGAATGCAGAATCATGGAGTTGGACATCTCCTGGACTGGGAGTGGAAAGTCAAAAAGGTTTTATTGGGCAAAAGAACAACTCTGGCTTGGGATGTGTCTGGAATGAGACCCAGAAACTCTGAGTCATGGGTCAGCTCAAATGCTGTCCAGGTTCAGGATCCAACCAAACCATTTTAAGTCTGGACAGTCGGCAACACATTGTTGGTCAATATTTTTGCTGACTGTTCCTTCAGTAAAAGATCATTCAGATATCCTACAATAGGATTTACTTAGGGCTAACACAAGTGCCTATACCTTGGTGAACGTTCAAGGAGAGAAAGATGAATGATGGTGCTACAAGCTGCTGGTGTTGTGCTCCCACAGCAAATGGCTCCCACCGGAAATGTTGATGCACTGTAAAAAAGAGGACATTCATGTATGCCTCCTTGATGTCATTAGCAGCTATAGTGTTTCTGGTGGAGGCAGGATATGACAGACCTAGTGGATTCCCAGCACAAGTTTAGGACTTGAATGAAGACATTTAATGTCTTCAGATCTAAGATGGGACAAATGCCCCCTTTTTGGTTTTGGAACAGTGAAAAGGTTAAAATAAATCCCCTGAAACCTTTCTGCTGCTGGAACAATAGCAGTAACTCCCTGGCTGGAGATCTGCAAGAGCAGCATGAAAGTCTCCTTGGTGGGGGAAGGCTATGACAAACCTTGTAGATTCCAATGACAATTTGTGGACTTGAATCAAGACATTTATTGTCTTCACATCTAAGAAGGGACAAATGCCCACTTTTGATTTTGGAACAGTGAAAATGTTAAAGTAAATCCACTGAAACAGTTCTGCTGCTGGAACAATAGCAGAAACTCCCTGGCTGGAGATCTGAAAGTCTGATAGTCTGTAAAAGACTCAGGAGGCAAGTTGGATACCATGAAACAGGGTGGTGGCAGAGAGAAGAACTCCGGCTTGTAGCTCCAAGAAATCACTATTCTAACCCAATATTTCAACATGCTTTCTGATCATGTGTCCTCAAAGCCCAACAGACCTTTGAAAAGTGAAGGCATCCCTTCATATCATAGAGGACTTGACAGAAGCTCAGACATTTAAGGATCCCTGGTTTGAATCTGGCCTTGGAGGTTGAAACCTGAGAGTAATGAAAGGAACTCTTCTTGGCCTCAGAAGGGAATGAGTCTTCTCTATTTGTGGTTCAGGCTTCTTTTGTTGGGACAAATATGAACTTTTACCCCCCTGAGATCCTTTATGAGGTTGTCCAAAGAACTATGAAAGAACATTTGCCATCAAGAAGCCTGGGTAGTAATTATTTTTTACATTGCTGTTCCACAGACTACTATTGTAGCTAGACATCTCAGCATATTCACTGACAGGAGTCACATCTGGGAAACAAGATGGACAATAAACCGTCTATACAGTAGTGTAGGGTTGAAGGCATAAGCCATAAGCATTCTACGAACAAAGTATCAGTAACTGGATCCTTTGACATTATATGAGTATATTCCCCTAAGGTTTTATGGAGTGATAGCACAGTTTCTGGAAGGTTGCATAGCAGGTTGGGCATTGGTCTGTAAAGCATTTTGGAGGAGTGAATAGTTTTTGAAGTGTTTTCCAGTCAAAATACAGAACAAGTTGAAGAAAAAAGGATTGTAATGGAAAAGTTTTGAAAGTCTTGGGGCCTCTCAGGGGTCCCAGACTAGTAAAAAAACTAGTAGAAGCTACAGGCTATTGTTCTAATTTTAAGGTGATGCACATCACATCAAGAAGAACAGATAGGGTATCCAAGCCTAGGAGCGATGACAGCTGCTTGCAGCTCCTCAGCAATGAATTCATCCATCAAGGATTTGTGCGGCTCTTTGTCAGACACAGCATCCGCAACAGAAGGCCCAACCCCTGCAAGTATGTCAGACAGGGATTCTAGAGGGAAAGGCGTCAAAGTACATTCTCAGTCATCAAAGATAGTTTCAATTTGGTCCATATACTCAAACATGGCTGCCAGGAACTTCTCTCTGGATAAGTCAGAGGAGGGGGACCATACCTGAAAGCTGAGGAAGACATCAAGTGTATTGACAGGGGACAAGGATCCAGTCTGTCGGTGTCAAGTCCCTGCGAAGGAACACGGCAGGCATTCCCACTGAATTGGGCCTGTCCAGCACTCTTGTCAAGTGGTGAGCTGGACAGGCCCAATTCAGTGGGAATGCTCCTCGTGTGCTTTGGATCGGACCTGTTGCAATCCTTAACACAGTGTAGGAAGGTTGAAATGTGTGGTTCTAGCAAATTAGCAGCTGGCCCAGACTGGGAAAGGGTTAACTATTGCAATCTCCATTGTAGGTTTTTTTGGTCCTAGCCAGTCCACCTGTGCTATAAAAAGGGGAAAGGCTGAGGTCCAGGGTCACCTTCTTCTTCTGGGCCATAATGGTTGGTTCTGTTTGTGGTACCGGGACTGCTACTGAAGACAGCCAAGCTATGGACAATGCCATAATGGACCCTCACCTCACAGAGGTATGTCTGGGCAGCCACACTACTATAGTTAGATTAGGGCTGAGGTTCATATAGAACGGTTATGCCACACTTGTTCAGTAAAGTTACATTAACCATTTTGAGCCTGGTCTGAAGTTATTCAAGGGATGCATGTTGGTTTGGGCATATTCCAAAAGAACTGGGGTTTGTAAAGCACATGTGGGGTATAAAGTAACACCACTACAAAGGGTTAACTCTGCAAGCACAAGTTCGAGATGCAAAGCATCCAGTCATTAGGTGTGGTACCGGCTAAGGTTACAGGTCCTCCAGTAGCGAGGGGGTCGACATCTGGTTCCCTCCCTAGTGGTCAGTATCTAATAGCAACTGGATCTGAGATAAAGTGTTTGCCTTTGAGGGAGCTCCCCAGTCTGGGGGAGGGGGGTGACCTTGGGCCTGGGATCGGGTGCGGACGGGACCCTCGTACAAACCACAGAGGTGTCCTGGACAGGAGGCACAATCGGGAGGACTGGGAGGCACGCCTGAGAGGACGGAGCGGTCTGAGGTGGGTGCAAAGCCAGTCAGGAGGATTGTGATGGCACAGGCAGTGGAAAGAGGCAGCTGCAGCCAGGAGGGCTGCCAGGCCTGAAGAGGTGGTGCTGGGAGCAGTAGCCACATGGACAGCTAGCACTGGGACTTTTCTACATATTTGCTACACCATAAGGGCCCGCGACTCCTGCCTGCAAAGAGCATCTGCTTTGGGCCTGGCTGAGTCAGTGTCAGGCCTGCAGTGCTAGCTAGTCTGGGAAAGGAAGTGATGTGCTGGAGGAGTGAGGAGTTTTCAGTCTTCAAGGAAAGGAAGTGATGTGGAGGAGGAGAAGAGGAGAATGTATATACACCGCGGTGTACATAGTCAGTCTCAATATGGACTCTCAAATTTATCTGGGCATCTCATGAATCCCCTAACCCTATCCAAGTTCAATTCACCTCAATAAAACATAAAAACAAGTGCGAAGACTGCTTTCTGGTCTCTGAGTAGTGAAAAAGTGTGTGCTTGGCTGGGCAGGGTGACAGACGGACTCCGGGGCACCGCCCACTATCCATGCGCCCGACCTCTTTCAGGGCACCGGGCACATGAATTACAGTGGCAGGGTTTTATTTTTTAAGTACCTGATTAGAACCAGAGGCTCTAATAGGCTTCAAAATAGGGTGGGCTCAGGGGCAGAGCATTGTGTCTGGAGCCCACCCAGTTGTATTGCAGCAGCGAATGAATATTCGCTGTTGCAACACTGATCCTCCTCCTGGCCAATCGGGAAGCAGGACTGATACCCATCACCCGATTGGCTGAAAGGGCAGGCAATGCTATTGGACGCCTAGGAGGAGGGAAGGAGATGCACGGCGGAAGCGAGGAGGAGAAGAGCTGCTGGCCAATGCCTGGATGCCCGATACCCACCACTGCTTGGTGCTCCAATCCCCCCAGCTCGTCGGATGCCCGATACCAGCTGCTACTCAGATGCCCGCTGATGCCCGATCCCCGGCGATGCCCGCCACCTAGATGGGTTAAGTTCCGGTGGACTCACTGGCAGTGGGGGGGGGGAATGGGGGGGGTTTGGTTGCTTGCCGCCCCCCAAAACAAAAAACCACCAGCTGCCACTAGATGGACTACTACACTCAGCAGCCCCTATGGGGGTACTGCCATGCATGTTCTGAAAACAATATTAGTGCCCTGTGCACAATGAGTGCAGTGAGCAATACATAGGCAATTCATACAAAATAGAATACTATTATTTACAGAATTTACAAATTTCTTTTCTAATATCACTGGAAAATGTAGATGATGATGGCACCCAACGATTGCAATAAACACAGTAGTTCCTGATGTTCAGCCCATACAGCGTCTTCAAATATCAGGTCACACCAGAGGCTGTGCCACGGCTCTGGACATGGAGAGTGCTATGTGATTGTGGAACCTTGTGATGGGGAGATTGGGTGCTATGAGGGGGGGGGAGCTATGCGATTGGAGGGTTCTATGATGGGGGACTGTGCGATTGGGGGGTTCTGTGATGGAGAGGAGAGGCTCTGATGTGGTGGGGGGATTGAAGAGCTCTCACATATAAAGGAGGCCTCTGAAGTGATGGGGGGCCTATGATGTGACTAGGGGACTCTGACGTTATGGCAGAAACACATTTATGGTTTTTTTTTTATATTTCAGGCTGGGGTGCCGGAGGAAGATTTTGTGTTCTTTTAAAGGGTGCCACAATTAACAAAAGGCTGAGGACTGCGGCTATAGATTATAGACCACACCAATGCTCCAAGATATACACAAACACAAGGTTTATAAACCCTGAACACACAATGATAAGATTACGTGCATTGCGCGGTTCATGTTATATATTTCTAAAAATAACTTTACTGTAAAAAACTGACCTCAAATGTAGTTAATTATATTGGTCACTTTGGAAAACATTGATGAGCCAATGTGCGATGACCACTAAAGTTCACATGCAAGAAACAAGCTATAACCTGCACTGGCCACTTGGAGGCATCACCTCATGTAATGTGTGAATACTAACAGCAGAGGGCAGCAGAGTCCACTGTATAATCCGCACCTGGCATAATGGCTTCAGTATATTGAAGCAATATTTTTACATTAAAGCCACATAGGAGTAATCTATAAACTCTCACATGTCCTATAAATACTATACATTCCTCAAGCTCAGTCTATTTCATGGGGTTGGCTCTGCGGGTGATAAATGGAGTTAATATATAGTGCGGTCTCCGGGGTGCAAATTAAGTTTTACTGATTTCATTAGAAGAGAAGATTGTTTAGGAATAGGAGATGAGAGGCCAGAGGGCGATGGAGACGGAGTCAGAGGAGAAAGCGAAGGCCTCATCGCATACAAATCTGACCTTCTCTCAGATTACTCCCCAGTCCTCACATCTTCTCTCTGATACAATTTTATTGTTTCATTAATTTTTATTGAAAGAAATATTATTACAACACAGAAGCAAATCAACTGACTCATAAGCATAGATAGGGCATTCAAAGTAAGGTACAATCTTTCAGATGGTAATTATTTAATACACTCCGGTTACAATGTTATTAAACTGGATTTTCACTCGTCCCTCTGACACATCCAGGACCTCATTTACTGAGATGTGAAGAACCTGTGGCTACACACATCCAATCAGATGCAAGGAAATAAAAAAACAGAATCATGCTGACATTCTAATAGATGAACCCCTATGTCTAGGTTTTAGTGCAGTGTGTCTGGGGTGACAGATGAGACGCTGACGTTAAGTGACTGTAGACAGAGAAATTAATTATTATTATCAGGGATCTTTTTCAGAGGGAACGTGGGGAAACGCAGCTCCGGCACCTCCAGCACTTAATGTATGTAATGATCTCTTGTTGTTGGGGTGGCATTTTGTTGTGGAGGTCCATTGTTGCTAGTTGGAGAGTTTATTGTTGTGTGTGGGATCTATTGTTGCTGAGGTGGAGTCTATTGTTGCTGGGGGGAGACCTATTGTTGCTGAGGTGGGGTCTACTGTTGCTGGGGGGAAATCAATTGTTGCTGGGGGGGGGGATCTATTGTTGCTGGGGAGGGGTCACACATGCGCTCTCCTCCCCCTTCTTCTTGTGACCCGGAAAGCGACGTTTCTGACGTCACTTCCGGGTCAAGCTCTCGGTGTCCCCGGCTCACTTTGCCGAGAAAGGATGTTTTGCAATGCGATCTGCATTGCAAAACATTCAGTGGAGTAGAGGGGAGAAATTTGGGGGTCTTTTAGACCCTGCAAATCTCAATAAAGAGAACCTTTCACCTAAAAATCATCACATGGGGGACTGTTTGTCCCCCATGTGATGAAAAAAAAAATTAAGTAAGAAAAATTTACACCCAAGCACGTAAAATACCCCCCCCCCAAATTTTTTTGAAGCCCCACCCACCCACACATATACACACGCACAAATGTAAATGCATGCGTCGGGGCGCCTACGTGTGAAAACTTTGATTGCAATACACACGTTACATATCGCCGCACACACCGGAGTGAGAGCGATAATTCTGACACCAGCCCTCCTCCGTAACACTAAACTGATACCTATAGGGGGGTTTGAAGCATCGCCCATAGAAAATATAAGGTACTAAAGTTTGTGGCCATTTCACGGGCGCACGTACATTGTTGGGTATCTATTTACCCTCGTCTTTTATATTCTACCCAAAAAATTGGGTAATTTATTGTGTTTGTGTTTGCCCTAAAATTCACATTAGTGTGTTTTTTACAGAAATTTTGTGTTTCCTAGACCTTTGCGGTAATATCGTGTGACATAAAAAAAATTGCAACTACCACTATTTTATTCTCTAGGGTGTCTACTTTCAGAAATATACAATATTTGTGGGTTTTGTGTATTCTTCAGGCCTAAAATTATTTTTTTTAAACATGTGTGCAAAAAAAAAAAAACCCTGCAAAAACGGCTCTGGCAGCGAAATGGTTAAATGAGAAGCTGGACCCGGTGAGAAGAACAGATTCTCATTTTCTTGCAGTGACGGGGGTGGGGGGGGGGGGAGAGGAGGTATTCTGGGATATTATTCACGGAGAGAGGAAAGTTACAGTAAAAGATGAAGTAAAAATTGGAGGAGAGATACAAAGCCCAATCACACCTCCCGTCTCCGAGTTACATTAATTATCGCATTCCGAGTCGCTAATTCATTGTGCCAGCACCGAATCGCCCCGTGCTCGAGCCGAGGGAGGCGTTCACACTCATACCTCCCAAATTTCTGGGACACCTTGCGGTATAAAAGAGAGATTACCAATGACAGGATACTAATTACAGCCGCTCTGGAAAACGTTTCTACCGTCCGCCGGGCTCACATTCTGGAATAGAGCGATCATCGGGTGCTGCAACCTCCTTCCTTCTTCCTTTATACCAGTAATTGTACATGAGCAACATAATTACTGCCCTCCCCACATCACACCCCAGAACAATGTGTGATCGGGTAACAATGTAACACATAAGTGTATCACTCTTCACTGGTAATCCCACCTGAGTCCAGTTTACATTGAGCTTCTCCACACCCGTGTTATAGCACCACACTCACACACATGTACAGCAGTGGCGGCTCGTCCATACAGGGTGCAGGGGGTGCCTCCCCCCCTAATCCATGCGCCCCGGCCCCTAATTTACATGCAGGGCACCGGACGCATGGATTCCAATGGGTTTTTTTTTTTTCAAAGCACCTGATTAGAGCTGGAAGCTTCAAAAAAAGGGTGGGCTCAGGGGCGCAGAGCACTGCGCCCTCAGCCCCACCCACTTAGCCCCGGCCAATCAGGAAGTGGGTCCTGAGACCCGATTGGCTGAGAGGATAAGCACGGGCTTCTATTCCCCTTCCTCCCATGTCATCCAGGCATGCCTGACACTATAGCTCGGCTCCCCCCAGTCTCTGGTCCCGCTTACCGCAGGGGTAAGTGCGGGGCTGGTGGGGCGGACGGACGAACGAGTGAGTGATGGGGGAGGGGTTTGGTGGGGGACCGACCGACTGGAGGGGGGGTGGAGCGTGTTTTGTTTGCCCCCCCCCAAAATGGAGCACCAGCAGCCACCGATGTACAGTATATGCTCCATATGTTACAGTGTGCTGCGTTTATAACAATCATGCAGGATTGATCCTTCCATGCGCTGAAGGACAGTGACAGTGTGAGTGGGCCGTACAGCCTACCAGACAGGACCCAACCCCCCCTCCGCCCCCCACTGAATAATTTCCTTACATATACACTACAATTGTTATGAGCGGACACACACATAACATAACTTACAAAATTCTTGTGCAATCTAAAAGATACAATCGTATCAATAGTCAATAAATAAAGTTGTGTGTGTGAACACAGTTTACTATGCTTCAGTTGTGAATGAACAGTCACTAAATCACACGCTGTGTTCATTCAGAAAAGGAAGGGGCCAGTAAATGACATATTTACTGGCCCCTTCCCCCACACTCCATCTTGAACATCCTCCCCCTTCCCCTCCGTGTGCCCGCAGCAGCTGGCAGGAGAGGGAAGCTGGCAGTGCTGGGGGGGATGCCCTGTGTGTGTCTCCCTGCAGCAGCTGAAAGCCAGCTGGAGGGAGAGGGGGAGAGACCGACTTTCAGCTGCTGCAGGAAGAGACACACAGGGCATCGTTCCTGTAATTGTACCCCTGCTGTACCAATTATCCTACCTGTCCTGCCCACATCTGATTCCCCCTGCTGCCCGTGCCACATACAGGAGATCTGGTGGTACCCCCTTATCAGTGGCCCTGGAGTGGGCTGCCTAACGCCATGTGCCTCAATGTGCCAAAATGCATCTGTTACCACTTGCCTACCGGGCATTCTCACCCCCTTCCTGCCCAGGCCAATTTTCAGCTTTCGCCTTTCAGCGCTGTCACACTTTGAATGACAATTACTCGGTCATGTGACACTGTACACATAGGACATTTTTACCATTTCTATCACACAAATAGAGCTTTCTTTTAGTGGTATTTAATCACCACTGGAGTTTTTTGCTAAACCAACGAAACAAGACCGAAAATTTTGAAAAAAAAAAATGTCATAGTTTGATATAATATTTTGAAAACAGGTAATTTTTCTCCTTCACTGATGTGCGCTGATGAGGCTCCATTGATAGGCAGCACTGAAGAGCACTGGTAGGTGGCACTGATGGGCACTGATAGGCGGCACTAAAGGGCACTAATAAGTAGCACTAATGGGTACTGATAGGCATCATTGATAGGCACTGATGGGTACTGATAGGCAGCACTGATGGGCACTAATAAGTGGCACTGATGGGTACTAATAGGTGGCATTCCTAGACACTGGTGGGCAGAACTGATGGGCACTGATAGGCAGCACTGATATGTGGCATTGATGAGTGGCACTGATGGGAACTGATAGGAGGCACTGACAGGTGGCACTAAAGGGTACTAATAAGTGGCACTGATGGGTACTGATAGGCGGCATTCATAGGCACTGGTGGGCACTGATAGGCAGCACTGATGGGCACTGATAGGCGGCAATGATAGGCGGCACTGAAGGGCACTATTAAGTGGCACTGATGGGTACTGATAGGTGGCATTCATAGGCACTGGTGGGCACTGATAGGCAGCACTGATGGGCACTGATAGGCGGCAATGATAGGCGGCACTGAAGGGCACTATTAAGTGGCACTGATGGGTACTGATAGGTGACATTCATAGGCACTGGTGGGCACTGATAGGCAGCACTGATGGGCACTGATAGGCGCAATGATAGGCGGCACTGAAGGGCACTATTAAGTGGCACTGATGGGTACTGATAGGTGGCATACATAGGCACTGATAGGCAGCACTGATGGGCACTGATAGGCGGCAATGAAGGGCACTATTAAGTGGCACTGATGGGTACTGATAGGTGGCATTCATAGGCACTGGTGGGCACTGATTGGCAGCACTGGCGGGCACTGCTGGGACTGCCCTGATTATCAGTGCTGATGTGCCTTTAACAAAACCCGGTTATCGGCTCTCGATCAACTGTCAGCATGAGGAAAGAAAAAACGATTACCTGGAGTGATCAGCTGTGATTGGACACAGCTGATCACGTAGTAAAGGGCCGTAGTGATTGGCCCTTTACCCCAATTGGTGATCAGCTGAGTCAGAAGGACACACCAATCACAGAGTGCGATCACGGGAGGATGTGTATGGACGTCCCCCCGGCAAAGTAAGCCAGCACCTTAGCGTCTTTCAGCTACAGCATGGGCAGAAAGTGGTTAAAGGACCCAGCGCTGTGCGAATGGGCCCCCACAGTGTGAGCTCCAGGCATCCTAAATACTGACTAAACAAATCATGTTATTCTTACCGGATGAAGGATGGGAAATTCTGTTCAGCCAGTCTTATGATCCAGGCACCCCTGCCAGACAGCACAGCCCGGCCCTGGACCTCCACAGATGCAGCAGCACAGCTTGGTGACTGGATGATGGGGGAGAAGCAGCGGCACAAGCCTTTGCACTCTTCATGTGTGCACTGCTGGAGAACCTGATTGGCTCCTAAGGCAGCCCCTCCCTGACCCAGCCTGCTGTACGGATCATGACGGACATAGGTACTCACGCTGCTTTCATATCAAAATACATTGTAATAACGGCACTAAACGATATCCTTCGTCTCCAAAAAACAATCCATACACGTCCATTACTTCATCTATTCTATTTTTCAAGAAATAAATTCCTAATGTGTTTTTCTGCTTACTTGTTTTATCCTCCATGAGCTCTTTTTCCCCCTCACTTCTGTTTATATGGAATGAACAGTGTATGTTAGTTACAGTCATGTACATTGCTCTACACGACACATCCCATAATCCATCTCAGGAGTGAGCAAGAGAGGGTGACTACACATGTGCACTGCCAAAAAATCTGTTCATTTTTGTCTCGTTTTTTTGGGGGTTTTTTTTTTCGTTTTTCGGGTCATTTGTTATGATAGAAATTCGTTATTTTGAAAAAATTTGTAAATTTCGAAAATTTGTAAATTCGTAAAATTCGAAAATTCGGAAATTCGAAATCTGCAAATTCAAAAATTAAAAAATCCGGAAATTCGAAAATAAGAAAGAAAATCTGAAAATTCGAAAGAATGAAAATCAAAAAATGTGAAAATCCAAAAAAAGGGAAAATCCGAAAATTCGAAAGAACGAAAATCAAAAAATGTGAAAATCCGAAAATAAGAAAATCCGAAAATTCAAAAATCCAAAATAATAACTAACTAGCTAATAATACCTATTAAATTATAGGTATTGAAATTTCCTTTCAAATTTGGCTGTTAGTGAACGTAACAAATACAAATTTATCCGAAATTACGAAATAACCGAAATAACATCTAAGCGAATGGAACGTAACAAATTAATAATAGTAAATAATAATAATAAAACTTTTTTTTATTATTATTATTATTATTAATTCCTTATGTTCCATTCCTTTAGATGCGGCATTTCATTATTTCAGACAATTCGTATTCGTTACTTTCACTGACAAATTTGAAAGGAAATTCCAATAACTATAATTTAATAGTTAGTAATAGTTATTATTAATTAGGTAGTTATTATTTTAGATTTTCAAATTTTTGGGTTTTCTAATTTTCAGATTTTCGTTCTTATTTTCAGATTTTTTCAAATTTCCGAATCTTCGAATTTCTGAACTTTCAAATTTTCGAATTTGCGAAATTCCGAACTTTCGATTTTCGGATTTTCGAATGTCCGAATTTCAGAATTATCAGATTTTCTGAAAAATTCGTTTAACAGGTTTTTGTTAATTTGAATATTTCCAAATTTCATCGAAAACCAAATTTGAAAAGAAACGAATTGCACATGTCTAAGGGTGACTACCTTCCTACATACAGGGTGACCATGGAGGAAGAATGTAGCCACCCTCTAACAGGAAGTCATATCACAGCAGCAAAAAAATAAAAATAATGTGGAGGAGGCTGAGCGCCATAAAAGGGACTTTTCTGAGTTAGGAATACAGGCTGGAATACAATTTTTTTAAAATCACCTTAACCAAAAAATTGCCTATGCAGATAAGGGGGGTGTCTGTAGATAAAAACTAATTGTGCAGCTCTGTAGGCCACTTACATACCTCATAAAACCTGTCTGAAAAACTCCCAGAGATGGCATCTCCCGTCCTGACTTGTTGCTAAGACGACTCCCAGCTGTTACTGTTCCCATCCACCATCACAGGAGTGAGCGCTCAAATGCTGAGCTCAGAGCTACTGCATCAGGGGAGAGCAAGCACATGTGAGGGAGTTTGAACAGTGGCGGCCGCTCATTAGGGGCGCCGCCCCCCTAATCCATGTGCCCGGCCCCCTAATCTACATGCAGGGCGCCGGATGCATGGATTCCAACAGGGTTTTATTTTTTAGAAGCACATTGTAAGGAAACGTCTCACACTCCGCTTGAGTGCTTTCGTCATATACCTCTTCCTCCCAGTCTGACTATAGATATCAGATATTCCAACCGCTCACAGGCACAAAACAAGACGATACTTGTTTAGTTGCTGAACATGGACTGTTTTATTAGAACCAAAATACAAGTCTTATATACAGTTAAAGAGGAGGTTCCTCCCTCCTGCTCATATTACTCTAACAATACACCTGTAACCAGAAACAGAATTAACAAGAGCTAATTAACTAATCTCTTAAAGCAGCCGATGTGACTCCGTGCCCTCCTGAGCATTGTTATGATTGATCAGGATTTCACTACAGGTCAAACTTGTGGTCACCGAGCTTCACACAGTAGATTATACATTATCATAAACATCAACACAGAACTCCTTCATACAATAGCAGGGTTAATTAGCACAAACAACAATGGGTGAAATACTCTTAGAAGCTGTGGCAAGCCAGACCAAACTCATTTACATTATAGAAGACAACAGACAGGTGGCTGGAGTTGACATTAGCATCTAACAGTATGTGTCCCAACAGTATGAATCAGTCACTATTTCTAATATGGCATATACAGGGTTCCCAGAGTCTGTGTGTCTTGGGGGACATGGACCTGAATCTAAAGTAACACCACCTCAAGGGTCCCCAGGCATACAGCTCACAAAGAGCACCATTCCCCCAAATGCCAGGGCCCATGATCGGTAGGCAAGAGGCTAGCCTTCAGTCCCCTCCAAAAGCCTCTGTCCCGGGTGAGTCTGTCACACACATGATTAGATCCTGAGGCTCTAATAGGCTTCAAAAAAGGGTGGGCTCGGGGCGCAGAGCCCACCCAGTTGTGTGACCATAGCAAATTAATATATATCCTGTTTCTCCTCCCGGCCAATCAGGAAGCGGTACCTGAGACCCCATTGGCCGGGAGTCCTAAGACCCCATTGGCCGGGAGTCCGAAGACCCCATTGGCCGGGAGTCTGAAGACCCCATTGGCCGAGAATCCGAAGACCCCATTGGCCGGAAGTCTGAAGACCCCATTGGCCGGGAGTCAGAAGACCCCATTGGCCGGGAGTCCGAAGACCCCATTGGCAGGAAGTCCGAAGACCTCATTGGCCGGAAGTCCGAAGACCTCATTGGCCGGAAGTCCGAAGACCCCATCGGCCAGGAATCCGAAGCGCGCATTGGCCGGAAGTCCGAAGACCCCATTGGCCAAGAGGAGAAGCGAAAGCTGGGACACGGAGCAGATGGGGAAGCCGCCGCTGCAGCCGTGACCTGCATGGTCAGTGCAGGGCTGAGGGGGGCCTGGCGGGCCAGAGGGCGGGCAAGCCGGTGTGGGGGGGGGTGTGGGCATGGTGTCAGTGGCGGGCTCCAGCAACAGGAGGAGGAGGGTTAGTGTGGGGTGGCGGGCTGGAGCAAAGGGGGATGTCTGTGTTCAGGTCTGTCTGCCGCCCTTCCCCCCCGACCAATGGAGCACCAGCTGCCACCCTCCTATGATGATGGAGGTGAACTTAAAGTGGAACTTCACTCTCTCAATCAGCTTTGACAATGTGTTATCCTTATACTGTTAGCATTAATAAATAGATAGGAAAGTATATCATATTTTACTACTTCCTAGTTTTAGGCCTAGGCCAAAATAATGTCATACATCCCAGGAGTCTTCATGGGAGGAGAGGCTTTCTCAGCTAAGCACACCTTCCTGCATGCCTGAGCTAAGGGCAGATGGATTCCAGGAAATAAATGCTACATGAACCATCCGCCTTTACTCTAGATGGTTGCTGCCAGAAATGCTCGAAACGGAGGGGGGAAGATTTGGGGTTCAAAGTGATCTCTTAACAAAGTAAAGCATGGAGACATGGATGGATGGGGGAGCTTGCTGTGAACATTAAAATGAATTAAATATTGTTTGTGGGGCTCAGGTGCCGTGCATTTCCACTTTAACGTCTGTCAAAGCAATGTCCAAGCAACAAGAGT
Organism: Aquarana catesbeiana; assembly: GCF_042186555.1. NCBI lineage: Eukaryota > Metazoa > Chordata > Amphibia > Anura > Ranidae > Aquarana > Aquarana catesbeiana. The sequence goes on from NC_133335.1 coordinate 3,945,546, forward strand.
GGATTGGGAGATGCCATCTCTGGTAGTTTTTCAGTCAGGCTTCAGGAGGTACATAAATGGCCTACAGTTATAGCAAGGGCATTATTCAACTTTGTTCAGAGCTACACATTTTTTTTTTTACATCTACATGGATAGGCAGTTCTTTGGTAAAGATGAACTATGCCTTTAACATTGAATAATCCCTTTGGACTCCAGAAATATAATGCAAATCGGAGTATCGGGGACACATACCGGAGCGAGGAGATGTAATAGTAAGAAGTAAGAAGTAAGAAGTAAGAAGAACAGAAAATAGATTACCCATTGCTGTTCAGTCACTGTGCAGAGATTGATCGACAGTATATATGACTCTATATGGGCGTATACACAGTGCTAAATGTCAGCCCACTCCCTCCCTCCTCCTCCACGCCCACTAACCAGCTAAACACAATGGGGCGGGGCGGGATATTACATATAGATTGATGGAGGCTTCACCTCTCTCCTATCCTATGACACAGCCTGGAGGGGCATGCCACAGCCTGTGACTGGCATAAATCCACCCACACCATTTTTTTATTTTATTTTTTTTTTTTATGTTGAACATGTGACCAGCAGCGGCGGACTAGAAGCTCCTCCTGGTTATATTTCCCTGCAGACAGGCTGGGAGAGAGCCGGGTCATGTGACAGCTGTATATGGAGAGAGCCGGGTCATGTGACAGCTGTATATGGAGAGAGTCAGGTCATTTGACAGCTGTATATGGAGAGAGCCGGGTCATGTGACAGTTGTATATGGAGAGAGCCGGGTCATGTGACAGCTGTATATGGAGAGAGTCAGGTCATTTGACAGCTGTATATGGAGAGAGCCGGGTCATGTGACAGAGGGATATGGGAGAGAGGAGGGTCATGTGACAGCTGTATATGGGAGAGAGCCGGGTCATGTGACAGCTGTATATGGAGAGATCCGGGACATGTGACAGCTGTATATGGAGAGAGCGGGGTCATGTGACAGCTGGATATGGGAGAGAGCCGGGTCATGTGACAGCTGTATATGGAGAGAGCCGGGTCATGTGACAGCTGTATATGGGAGAGAGCCGGGTCATGTGACAGCTGTATATGGAGAGAGCCGGGTCATGTGACAGCTGGATATGGGAGAGAGCCGGGTCATGTGACAGCTGTATATGGAGAGAGCCGGGTCATGTGACAGCTGTATATGGGAGAGAGCCGGGTCATGTGACAGCTGTATATGGAGAGAGCCGGGTCATGTGACAGCTGGATATGGAGAGAGCCGGGTCATGTGACAGCTGGATATGGGAGAGAGCCGGGTCATGTGACAGCTGTATATGGAGAGAGCCGGGTCATGTGACAGCTGGATATGGGAGAGAGCCTGGTCACGTGACAGCTGTATATGGAGAGAGTCGGGTCATGTGACAGCTGTATATGGAGAGAGTCGGGTCATGTGACAGCTGTATATGGAGAGAGACGGGTCATGTGACAGCTGTATATGGAGAGAGCCAGGTCACGTGACAGCTGTATATGGGAGAGAGTTGGGTCATGTGACAGCTGTATATGGAGAGAGCCGGGTCATGTGACAGCTGTATATGGAGAGAGCGGGGTCATGTGACAGCTGTATATGGAGAGAGCCGGGTCATGTGACAGCTGTATATGAAGAGAGCCGGGTCATGTGACAGCTGTATATGGAGAGAGCCGGGTCATGTGACAGCTGGATATGGGAGAGAGCCGGGTCATGTGACGGCTGTATATGGAGAGAGTCGGGTCATGTGACAGCTGGATATGGAGAGAACCGGGTCATGTGACAGCTGGATATGGGAGAGAGCCGGGTCATGTGACAGCTGGATATGGAGAGAGCCGGGTCATGTCACAGCTGTATATGAAGAGAGCCGGGTCATGTGACAGCTGTATATGAAGAGAGCCGGGTCATGTGACAGCTGTATATGAAGAGAGCCGGGTCATGTGACAGCTGTATATGAAGAGAGCCGGGTCATGAGATAGCTTTATATGGGAGAGAGCCGGGTAATAATAAAAATGTCATAAATCTATCCCATAATTTGTAGATGCCATAACTTTTGCGTAAACCAATCAATATACGCTTAATGTGATTTTTTTGTGCCAAAAACAGAAGCAGAATACATTAGACATGTGCAATTCGTTTTGTTCCGAATTCGACTTTTAATGAATTTCGATAATTTGTTATTTCGGAAATATCCGGATTAACAAAAACCCGTTTAACAAACTTTTCTGAATATTAGTAAATTAAAATATTCAAAAAAAAAAATCTAGCTGGAAGCTGGTCTGTTTGTTTTGATCTGTGTGGGCTGGGAGTGGCCTAGAGTAGCAGCAGGTGACTCACATGAAACATCACTTCTCTGTCACCTTCCCTCTGGTTTCTAGAGGATTCTAGAATAGAGGTGGGGAAGAGGAGTGCAGTGGCATGGGGTGTCTCAGGGAACCCTGGCCAATCCCCAACTAGGATTGGCAGGAGGCAGGCCTCCTTGAAATACCCAGGGTCAGCCCCCTACTGAGGAGGAGTTGTCGGGTGGAAGAAGCTGGAGATAGAGCACTAGGTTGTCGGGGCCTTTGAAGCACTCCCCAGTCTGAGGGGGGGGTTTGACAGGGGGGGGGGTGACAGGGGGGGGTTACCTTGGGCCTGCGGCGTTCGGGCGCAAGTCAGAGAAGCCTTTCTGAGTAACAAAGAAGGATCTAGACAGGAGGCACAGAGAGGAACCAAGGAGCAGAGCTCCCAACGGTCCCTGATTTCGAGGGACTGTCCTTGATTTGGAACAATGTCACTCTGTCTCTCATTCCCCCTCATTTGTCCCTCATTTTGGTCTGATCTATATAGATGTGTAGCGCTGACCCCCGAAGGAGCAGCTTAGAATTGGCTATATCCGTAATTCTCATTTACCACTCAACCCTCGCAGCCCATAGATTCAAAGTCACAATCCTTATTGCTTTTTTTAACGCTTTATTCATTAGCACAAACTGGGATAGGAGAAGGACTTCCTTTGAGATGCTCTCTTTGTTGCATTGTCATCTTAACTTGGTTCTTACAGGAAACATCAAAGAATAATTGCGGATGGTCAGACAAAACATTTCAAACGATCTCTTTGATCAGGGAAGATGGAAGTAGATTTAAAAGAGAATTAAATGATAAAGAGCCACTCTGAATAACTTCTTCATCTGGATGACTTAAAAGGAACAATCCATTTCTCTATGTGTGTGCATGCAGCTTCACCGCTACCTCTTTGCCACTACTTCCCACTTGTTGGTACTTTCAGATTAAATTACAAGAGAGTCATTCTGATCACCTCCTAGCTTGACTGATTGGATTCCCAGGGCAATGTTGAACTCTAAGTCACGGGCCATAACCACCCATCACACCGACTTGTGCATCAACAACCTCAGTCACTAACAGTACCCTTCCCTTGGGCTTTCACTCACTTGATCAATAGTCCATGTGCCACTCATAAACGATCGATCGCCCAGTTTCCTTCCGTTTTGCTGCCACTTCATCCGAATTGATTCCCGGTTCCTCTGTCTGTCTGTGGCCCGCTCCCCTCCCCGCAGGGGCGGCCTACGACATCCAGGATTACATGCTGCGGGATGTCGTCTGTTCCTCCATGAGGACCAGACCTCCACCCATCTGGCTAGAGTGAAGCTCCGTTGGCTCCCCGGAGGGGGGACCTCTCACCTCCGGGAACCAGGTTGAGCCTCTCCGGCTCTCACGGCAAACAGCAAGACAGGAACTCCTGACTGACCATGTGACTCAGCTTTTATATCAGAGTTCTGGGCCTTGTCCAACAAATCAATGATGGGCCGGGATTCGAATACAAACACCTGCCACTCAAATACAGAAATTAACCAACAGGCCTGTTGTAATAGCACAAGCCTGTCTAAATTTACCTGACATAGAAAACTAACAATAAAGATCACCTATCTAAAAATAGATGTATATAAAATGCACTTTTTATCTTTCAAAAAGTGTTCCCAGTTCTAAACCTTTCATTCGATTTCTAAATTGCTGCATGGGGAAAATCCAAAAGCCAATATAAAGGAATAGTAGTAGTGAAAAAAACAATTGTGGGTTTAACCAATCTTGTTTTTTTTTGTACAATTCTCCTTTAAGGGGGGCATGGCCAGGGGTGTGTCCTATGCCTGTATACTTTTGCTGATAGGTGTCCTTCATTCCCATCTCAAAAAGTTGGGAGGTGTGAAGGAGGACAACAAGAGCTAGCGTTGCCAGGCAAGCCTCTAGGAGGGATCCACCGGGGTGCAGCCAGGAGGGCAGGTGAGGTGTGCAGTCTGACATGGATGTAGAGCCAGCAGGAGAGATTGTGATGTCATGGGCAGTGAAGTCGGGCAGCTGCAGCCAGGAGTGCTGGCAGGGCCTGAAGAGGACTGACTGGGAGCAGTAGTCCACCATTGGACAGCTAGCACTAAAAGACTTCTCTTCCACTATTTGTTGG